>NC_051388.1:16203649-16208783 GCF_015228065.2 Penaeus monodon
GGGAGAGAGAGAGAGAGAGAAAGGGAGAGAGAAGAGAGAGAGAGAGAGGTATAATGCATGGATAAAAGAGAAACGAACAAAGAAAAATGAGAAAAGAGAAATGGGGAAAGAAGAAGGGGAAGACCGGGGAAACACACACTAACGTTGTCCGTCTATTATGAAATAAACAAAAATATATAAAAAGATAGAAGAGTGGACTGAAGAATGTGATAAATGAGAAGGAAAAGAAAAACTATAAAAACACCAAGGAAAATTTAAACAACGAAGGGGGGGAGATTGAACGGAGAAGAATGCATGAGAAGAGACGTGGGAAGGAAAGAAAAACTACGGAGATGACGAAGCCAGGGGGGGAGGGGGAGGGGGAGGAAGAGAAAGAGAGATAGAGAGATCACATTCACGAGAGCCCATAAGGAGAACACACGGTCGTTAGTTTTTCCTGAACATATTTCAAGCACTTCCTTCTCCGAGATATGTCAATCGGCCCTTCTCTCCTTTCCTCCCCTGCAGTGTCGTCTTTCCGTTCTCTTCGCCTCCTCTTTCTCGCGCTCTCTCTCTCTCTCTCTCCTTCTACTTCCTTCTCCTGTTTTTACCTTTCCTGTAGCGACTCCTTATCACGTTTATCTCCTTTTCATTTTCTTTTCTCTCTTTATCTTTTCTTTCTTTCTTTCTTTCCTTTTATTCTTCCCTTTCATCTTTTTCTTATTTTTCTTCTCTTTTTTTTGTTCTTTTTCTCTTCTCTGATTTTACCTTTTTCTTTTTTCTTCTTCTTTTTTTCTTTTCATGCCCGCAGTGTCGCTTTTTCCCCCCACCTTCTCGCCTTCTCTCTTTCCCCGTATCTTCTCTTCTTCCTCCTCTGCTTTTCCTGCAGTGTCTTCTTACCATCCCCCATCCCCCCTTCCTCGCCTCCCTCCCCCATCCCCCCATCCCCCCTTCCTCGCCTCCCTCCCCCATCCCCCTCCACCTCCTTCCTCTCCCCTCAGGATTTCCCTCGTCATTTAACGTCGTTTTCTCGTACTTTCCCAATTATTCCCCGGCGTCCCTCCCCCCACCCCGGCTGTCTGTTTCTCTTCTCTCCTCCCCCCTTTCACCATGACTTCATCCCACCCCTCCAGGAATTATTAATCCAGAAACGTTCCTCCCTCTCTTCCACCTTTTCTCTCCCTCCCCTACTTCACCCCCTTCCTCCACCCCACCCCCCATCCTTCACCTCATCTTGAGCGGTCACCCTCAAGCAAAAGGAAAGGTTGACTATCCCGTTATACAGTCTCTTCGCTATAAATAAATCCTTTAATGCATTGTCTCTATAGTGAACAATGCAGTTAACAAAATAATTATATATTTGATTACCACTGTGCTCTTTCTCCCCACACCCTCATGTAAATACCAATATACAGACTTCCTTTACACCTGCAATGATGATAACACTCGCTGTAGATCTATGGCCATACCGTGCTATCCCGTATTTCCCTCTATCCGTATACCTTATCCACCTCTTTGCGTGATAATCCATCTAAAATCCACACACTTCTCTCCTCGTATCGAAAACGCCCAATCAGCACCCGCCGGCCCACACCCACATCTCACGCCCGTTACGCCGACCTCCTATCCGCCCTCAACGTCACCCCCACATCGTACCCCGTACCCCCACACCCTTATCCATACCCCCTGACCCCAAGCTGCATGCACTAACCTAACCTCAACACACGCACCATCCCCTCCTCCTCCCCTTCCCCCTCCCCTCCCCTCCCCCTCCTTCACCGCATGCATGGATGGCACTGATGCTAATGCGGCCATTGTCCTGAAGTGGATATGGTGTCACTGACTCTCCCTGAACCGGCGCTCACAACAACTACCCCTCCCCCTCCCCCCTCTCCTCCCCTTACCCTTCACACCCTGATCCTCCCCTAAACCCCTTGCCTACCCTACCTCCCTTCACCCCCTTACCCGTCCTATCCTCCCCCCGTATCCTCCAGGGCGTCAATCATCCCATTGCAAACACTCACAATAATATCATTGGAGCACCTCACTGCCCCCGCGATTCTGGCTTCGCTCTCCGGGTTATGTGCCCCCCCCCCCCGCCCCTCCTCTGTAAACACACGCCCACTACCGCCCCACTGTCCCTTCAACCTCAGCTCACCACACCTCACGTCACACAATTTTACAATCTCGCACACCTCGGCAGGACACAATCACCCTTCAGATCTCATTGTATATATATCAACACCTTCCTTTGTCTTTGTCTCTCTCTTTCTCTCTCTCTCTCTCTCTCTCTGTCTTCTCGACCTTGTTCTCTTTCTCTCATTGTCTCCCTTTCTCTTTTTTTACTTTCTCTTTTCCCCTTCTTGCCATGTCTTTCTTTAATTATCTTTTCCTCCTCTCTTCCATCCCCCCTCTTCAGCATTTTCTTTCAATTTCTACGCTATCTCCTCCTCTTCCTCTTCCTCGATCTTCCTCCTTTCCTACTCTTACTTTTCACCTTCCCCTTATCACCATCTCTATATTCATCTTCACATTTCTTTTTCTCCTCTTCATATTCATCTCTCTCTTTCCGTACGCCCACGATTTCTTCTTCTGCCTCCCCTCCACTCCCCCATTTTCTAGACATATTTCCAAAATACGTCACGACATACATGGTTTGGCCTCAGGCGCATCCCATCACCACAAGGCTTAGGCAATCACATCCACCGTTTTAGCCCCATAATGCACAAAAATACAGCCCTCTTTTTTTAACTTTACTTTTTACACACATGACACATTTAAGGGATTCGCTCACAAGTATGCT
Organism: Penaeus monodon; assembly: GCF_015228065.2. Lineage (NCBI taxonomy): Eukaryota > Metazoa > Arthropoda > Malacostraca > Decapoda > Penaeidae > Penaeus > Penaeus monodon. The sequence continues at coordinate 16,206,432 of NC_051388.1, forward strand.
TAATATCATATTATTTATTCAGCTCTACGTGACTTCTTTCTGCAGCTGGTCACGATATGCTAATTAGGCCATCGAGAGTCTGCTCTCCTTTGGTTGCAAAATAACCAAAATGACGCCAACGTCACATTTACATCTCCAGCTTAAAATTCCTTCTCTTCTCGTCTTCTTTTTCTTTTCGTAAACATGCCAACAAAAGCACTTTCCGCGCATGAATTCCCAAGTCTATTGAAAAAATCAGATATGCATTCGAATGAAGCTTAGCAAAAAATTGGAACGGAAGTATGATAATTCAATAATTATAGTCACGCACGGCCTCACCTATAATCAGTCGCAAAGGGTAGCTATGCATCAACATTCCTGATCATCTAAATTGCATGGAACAGTTCACAAAAAAAAAGTTAATTTATACATTAGCCTCATTTACTAGCAGATCGGAAAATATGAGACACTAATATGTGTTTTAAATTTTGAATAACGTAAATAATTGAATCATATATTTCTTCTCTCCCACTTCTTTCGCTTTACCAGTGCAAATACATATGACTGTCAATACTAAACACACCTTCTTCATACTTCCATCTGCCAATCTCATCCACGCTGCCTAAACTCTCCCAAAACCCCCTAATCGAATCCGAACGCGCGCCCAATCAACCCCACGAATCCGACGCCTAATCGCCTCCTAACCACCAGCGAGGCGCAATAACACCCTCATCACCGCCCATGGAACTCCCCGGCAGCCGTATCATCACAGAAATCAACACCCGAGCTCATCATCGCCGCCCGCCATCTTCACGCCCATAAAGAAAGGGTGAGTCACGGCCCGCCCACCCACGAGAGTCGAGGCGTGGGCGTGTTGACCGGGGGCTGTTAAATGGGCGCTTCGTGTTGACGGGCGTGTGACGTTTGGATGGTTAGTCAAAGAAGAGGGGGAGGGACAGAGGGAAGAAGATAGGAAAAGTGGATGGACAAGAGGAGAGAGGGATGAAAAGAGAGAGTGGACGGAGAGGGGCTCAAAAACAGAGAAAGGGAGAGAGAAAAGGGAAGAGGTAAGGGAGAAGAGAATGGAGAAAGGAGGGAGATATAGATGGAAGAAGAGCTGGAGAAAAGGGTAATGGGGGAAGGGGGAAAGGGGGTGCCTGGCAGGCTGCGAGAGGTCAGGAGAGAAGGAATGTGAGTGGACATGTACGTACACGCGTAATACTTGAGCAATCCGGAGATCTAAGAAATAAAATATGTGAAAGATCACGAAAATAAAGTCCCACTAAGTCGTGTGACATTTAATAAAACAGGTTACGCGTTCTGTGACAGCCAAAGACGTTCAGTTACAAGGCGCACAACAACTAGTCTTCGCAGGACAGAGACCAAGCTAGAGCCAAGAAATCAAGCCAGGACTTGGGTTTAGGGTTCAAGCTAGAAGGAAGCAGGACACGTGGTCGATGAAGAATTTCTTTTAGACTAAAAAGGAACTCATTCTAAAAAAAAGGAAAAGAGAAAGAAAGAGAAAGAAGGAAAGAGAGACAGAGAAAAAGAGAGAAAGAGAGAAAGAGAGAAAGAGAGAAAGAGAGAGAGAGAGAGAGAGAGAGAGAGAGAGAGAGAGGAGAGAGAAGAGAGAGAGAGAGAGAGAGAGGGGGGGGGAGTGAGGAGTGATGAGTGAGTGAGTGAGGAGAGAGAGAGAGAGAGAGAGAGAGAGAGAGAGAGAGAGAGGGGGAAAAAAGAGAGAGAGAGAGAGAGGCTGAGGAGAGAGAGGGGGAGAAAGGGAGAGAGAGAGAAAGAGAGAGAGAAAGAGAGAGAGAAAGAGAGAGAGAAAGGGGGAAGGAGAGAAGAGAGAGGAGAGGGGATGAGAGAGGGGAGAGAGAGAGAGAGAGAGAGAGAGAGAGAGAGAAAGAGAGAGAGAGAAAGAGAGATAGAGGGAGAAAGAGAGAGAGAGGGAGAAAGAGAGAGAATAGTTCGCAAATTTCAGTTTTCTTTCATAGCAGTATGTATTGACTAATATGCACTCAGAAATAAACAGTTATCACTGAATCAATAACTACAAAAATAATAAGCATCACAAATTAAAAACAATATGCATGCATGCAGGTATGTATGTATTTATGTATGTATATGTGTATGAATGTATGAATACGTGTATGTATGTATGTATGTGTGTGTGTGTGTGTGTGTGTGTGTGTGTGTGTGTGTGTGTGTGTGTGTGTGTGTGTGGTGTGTGTGTGTGTGTGTGTGTGTGTGTGTGTGTGTGTGTGTGTGTGTGCATATGTACATGTGTGCATGTACGTATGTATGTATGTATGATGTATATATAAATGTATGTATGATGTATATAGGGAGATAGTTTCATGTGCCCACCCTTTT
>NC_051388.1:16211383-16233883 GCF_015228065.2 Penaeus monodon
AGAGGGGAGGGGCGAAGTCGCAAGCGGGAGGGAGAACGAGCGGGGGGGGGGGGGGAGTTACCAAGGGGTCTTGACAGCCATTCCCGGTGCCACAGGAAGAGAAAGGGACGTAAAAAAAATCATTTGAATATTGTCTCCTATCCCTACCCCTTCAAGACAAAAAAAAATAACCCCCCATTTTTCTACGCCATTCTCCCCTTCTCTTTTACAGCGTTCGGAGGAGAGGAAGTTTAGGAAGTAAGAAGGATATAGGGAAAAGAGGGGAGAAGAAAGGGGAGTTGAGAAAAGTTTTAAACAAGAAGTGACGACGCAAAACGACTCAACTTCACACCCGGGAGAAATGGTAAAGAAGTTCCCGAGAAATGCAGAGGAATGCGAACCACGCTCCGCTAATAAGCTCTTGTCTCATATGGCCAGGGAGGGAGGGAGGGAGGGAGGGGAGGGGGGAGGGGGTGATAGGGGGTGGAGGAAAGAGCGTGTGCAGAAAAGGTAAAGGGGGGAGGGGGAGGGGAAGGGAGAAAAGTAGAAAGAGAGTAAGAGGGAGAGGGAGAGTGAGCGGGAAAGGGGTTGAGGAAGGAAGGGAGGGAAATTGGGAGGGAGGAAGGAAGAGAGAGAAAGAGAAAGAGAAAGAGAGAGAGGGAGGGAGAGAGGGAGGGAGGGAGGGAGGGAGGGAGGGAGGGAGGGAGGGAGGGAGGGAGGGAGGGAGGGAGGGAGGGAGGGAGGGAGGGAGGGAGGGAGGGAGGGAGGGAGGGAGAGAGAGGGAGGGAGGGAGTAAGGAGGGAGAGAGAGAGAGGGAGGGAGGGAGGAGAGAGAGAGAGAGAGAGAGAGAGCGAAAGCGCAACCCCTTCCTCCGAAACGAATGTCCGACGCTTAATCAACCAAACGCAGAAAAAAAGCCATGGCCGTCGGCAAACTGAGATCAAAAGGAATGCGCAAGTTTATTTTGGTGTTCTCGTCTTTCTGTTCGCCGTGCGCGGCTGTCATGGCCATAAACAGATGAGTGAGGGTTGAGTGACAAAAAATGACGCGTTGGGCCAGATCGCGTTTCCCGGACGGGTCAGCGGGTCACGTGACACTCTCCGCGGCGTCTGTGTACGGGCGCCTTGTTCCCTGCGGCCGAAAGCGACACTTCTGACCTTTTATCGCGCTTATTATGCTACAAAAAGAATAATAAAAAACACTCGCTTTTTTGTTGTTGTACACAGCGTTAAATTCGCTTATTATCATCCTCTATGCTCGTTTTAATTCGCTAAGTGTGCGAGGAATTAAAATGCCATTTTTTATCACCTAATCTATACTAACCGCTCCTGTGACTCCTGCCTGTAACTCCTGCCTAGATTAACGTGGCAGTGATGCTACTGTCAAGCGGCACACCTATAGATTAACGAAAGAAAAATAAATCGACGAACTACAAGGTAATACATAGATAATATAAATGTAGATTCCAAACAAATCAAAAACGTAGAAAACAAGAAAGATATCAACACAGCTCGAGAGAAAGAGCGGATTGTGGCCGCGCGAGTCAAGTAGGCTGCAATGCCTCTTATCTACACCTTTCCCCCTGCTGCTATCAATACACCTACCCACTTGTCCACTTAACCCACCTACCCACTTGTCCCCTTGCCCACCTACCTACCAATCCACTTGCCCACTCGCCCCTTTGCCCACCTACCCACTTGCCCCTTTACCCATCTACCCGCTTGCCCCTTTGGCCATCTACACACTTGTCCATTGGCCTATCTACCAACTTGTCCATTTGCCCACCTACCCATTTGTTCATTTGCCTACCTACCCGCTCGCAAACTTGATAACCTACCCACTTACCCATTTGCCTTCCAATCCACTTGCCTGCAGCCATCCTCGTCTCCTTCCCCACATCTTGTCCACCTCCCTCCCCTTCCTCATACTTCTTCTTGCCCAATTCCATCTTTCCCTCCTTTACTCCCCCTCCTGCCGCTGCTCCCTAAAATTCCTTCTCTCCAGCTGACATTTACTTCCCTCCCACACTCGATACCCCTCCATCCTCATTCCCTCCAGACAGCCAAATACCCTCCTTTCTAAGCCCTCCAACTCACCACCTGCTTCCTTCCCTCCAGTCCCTCCATCTCTTCTACAAACAAAATTCCTCCTCCCTTCATTTCACTATCGACCCCCCAAAATCACCCTCCCTCCATCTCACCATTTTGCTTCCCTCCCTTCCCTTTCCCTCCCTCCATCTCTTCAACCAAGAAAGTTTATCCTCCCTCCATCTTATCATCTCCTTCCTTCCCTCTCATCTATCACAAAAGGTCACCATTTGCTTCCCTCACTTCCTTCCATCCTTCCCATCAGCCTAAAAAAGCTCATCCTCTCTCCATTTCCCATCTGCTTCCTTCGCTCCACTCCGCCTCTTAGACAAATAAAGCTCCTCCTTCATATCAGCTTACCATTTTGCTTCTTTTTAATCCAACGCTTCTAAGAAAAAATCTCCTCCTTCTTCAGTCTAAACAGCCTTATTCCCTCCTACCAAGCGATGCCCTCCCTTTCGCTCCTGACGAAATACCCAACAATGCCCTCTCTCCCATTCCCCTCTCTCACTAATTCTCTTCTCTTCTTTTATCCATTAATACCCATCTCCCCTCCTCTTCAAGGACCCCGCTCCCCCCTACCTAAATACCCTCCCCCTTCCTCCTACCCCTAACTTCCTTCTTCCCTCACACTGAAATACCGCCCAACCCTCCCTTCCCTCCTCGACTCCCTCCCTCCCACACACCTTTCCCCCTTCTTTACTCCAACGCACATGCCTCCTCCCCCTTTCCCCTTCCTTCTTAAATACCTTCATGCCTACCTACCTTCCTCCCTTCCTAAAATGCCCATCTCTCTAACTACCTCCCTTCTGTCTGCAAAGTTTCTCCTTTCTTTCCTCCCACTCGCCAATGCCCCTGCCTCCCTCCCTCCCTTCATCCATTCCCTCCACCCTTAATCAATCAATCAATCAATCAATCAATCAATCAATCACTTCCTCACTCACTCACTTCCTCACTCACTCACTTCCTCATTTCCTCACTCACTCACTTCCTCACTCACTCACTTCCTCACTCTCTCACTCTCCACCTCCTTTCCCACCGCCTGTGCCCCTCCCCCTCCCCTCCCTCCTCCGAGCGCTGCCCACAACAGTCTCCCTCGAGCTCCGCTATGGCGCAACAAGCTGGGATGTTTTACGGCCACGGGGGAGCTGAGGAATGTATGAAGCAGGAGGAGGAGGGCGAGGAGGAGGAGGAGGAGGAGGAGGAGGAGGGGGCGGTGGCAAAGCAGGAGGAGAAGGAGGAGGAGAAGAAGGAAGATGAGGAACAACAACACGAGGAACAAGAACAAAAGAAAAACAAAAACAAAAAGGTGGGAACAAAGTTGAAAGATAGTCTATAAAACGAATACAAGAACAGAAAAAACACACAAAGAAAAGAAAACGAACGAAGGAAAGAGAGTTAAAAACGAAAGGGGCAGAACACCGACGAGAATGGAATGCGTTATGAAAATGGGCCCGAGGAACCAGCAATCGAGTGACAGACGCAAGCACGTGAAGAATGCGTAAGTGGGGCAGACGAGACAATAAATGACAATCAAAGGGAGATTAGAAGAACTGGGTCACTGCAGCACACGCAGGTCAGAGGTGGATGAACGGACACCATACAAAAAACGCGAAGAACTGCATGGAAACAATTACAGGGATAAGAAAATAACACGGTGTGAAATGGATAATGCAAAGAACAAAATAACAAGGTGTGAAATGGACAACAGGGAGAACAACATAACAATGTGAAATTAACGAGGAAAACAAAGCGACACGATGGGACGTGAATAACTGGTAGAACAAAATAACACTATGTGAAATTAGTAACACAGGAGAACGAAAAAAAACAATGAAATCAATAACAGGAATAAAAACACAATCCGCAATAAATAGTCAAAACGACAATATGACATAGTGCGAAGTGAATACCCGAGAAAGACAACTACCACGGTGCGAAATTAATAACTTGAAGAAAAAAATAACACAGTCGGCAGACGAAGAGCAGATGAGTGACTCGGTATATGAATAAGTCCCTTATAAGACGCGGTAGATAAGGGGAGTTGGGACGCGGGGCAGCAGCGAGGCGGAGGTTCGAATCACCAAGCAGAGGGAGCGGAAAGTGTGTGAGTGTGAGTGTGTGTGTGTGTGTGTGTGTGTGTGTGTGTGTGTGTGTGTTTGTGTGTGTGTGTGTGTGTGTGTGTGTGTGTGTGTGTGTGTGTGTGTGTGTGTGTGTGTGTGTGTGTGTGTGTGTGTGTGTGTGTGTGTGTGTGTGTGTGTGTGTGTGTGTGTGTTTCACACAAACACACAGAAAGAGAAAGTGGATGGCTGAGTGAACGAATGTGAGACAATTATCAAAAGAATAAGAGAAAAAACAGTGGCACGATGCAACCTGACCCAAAAAAGCGCCAAACCCTAAAACAATACGATAAGAAAACGACGATAAGCGAACGTAACAGGAGAAAAGATGAAGAGGCCAGAGAAAAGGGAAAAAGAAGGGGTGGGAGGGAGGAAGAAAACGACCCCCCCCCCCCATCCCAGGCCGTGAGTGACTACGCGATACCTGACATGACAAAATGACGTGATACCAAAGAGACTATGATTGGATGATGACCGAGAGGTGGCGTGCGTGCAGGATACGATATATAGCAGGTCGGGGTTGCAGAGTGCAGTGCGTGGCAGGGGATCACTGCAAAGGAATTGATGTATCTATAATGCTCACTGTGTTGTAATATACTATACGAATCTACTCTAAACTTTCTGCATCCTCTGCGTTACGGTCAACGAATAGAAACAGTTACGACACATTAAAATACTTATCACGAAGTAATAAACGTAGTAAGTAAACGCAGTGTAAGAACGCAATTTAGAGAAGCAGAGAAACCGACAATATATGCAAATGAAAACGAAGAAATAAAACAAGAGAAAAGAACGTAAAGCAAGAATCCCACAGAGGTGCGACTTCGTAAAAAAAGATCGGGGTGGGTGAGGATGTACGAAATGAAGGTCAATAAAAGGGTAATTAACAAGTGGATAAATGGGAATTATTAAAAGGCCAGGAGAGACACGCAGACCGGATGTAGATAGAGGGGGGGGAGAGGCAGTGATTAGAGGTGATAAAGGAGAAACATGGGCGACAATAATAGACAAGGGAGAACTAGACAGTAAAGAATGCGAATAATTGTTATTACTGATGTTGTTCAACCACTAATAATAACTACGGCAATGAAGATGATAGTGATGATGATAAAATAAGTCCAGCAAATGAAGCAACAATAATTACCATGATAATGAAAACAAACACCATAATGTAATTTATGTAAAGAAAGGAACCCACGACCGAAAAGAAGTGAGGAAATCAAAGAAGGAAAATAAAGCAAAGTAGAATGAGTAAAAGGCCATAAAAAAGAGGTCGATGACTCACCTCGCGAGGAAGTGAATCTCGGTGAATAACCAAAGCACCCCCCCCCCCCCCCGACAAAGGACATAGGAAAGAGGGAAAGCTAAGGGCGTGGAATCAGGGTGAACGGAATGCGAGTCTAAGGTGTGGCCTGAACGGGTAAATATAGCATCAAGCGACGTGTAATAAGAGTGATATAAGGGTGAAATAAGGATGAAACATGAGTGAAGTCAATTTATAATAAGGATCATATGAAGCAATTAGGTAAGGGTGGGTTGTGTGTGTTCGAAGCATGACATAAGAGTGAGAAGAGTATGAGAAGAAACAATAGCAAAGCAAGATAGGAAGAAAGAAGTAAGATCAAGGAAGAAAGAGAGAGAGAGAGAGAGAGAGAGAGAGAGAGAGAGAGAGAGAGAGAGAGAGAGAGAGAGAGAGAGAGAGAGAGAGAGAGAGAGAGAGAGAGAGAGAGAGAGAGAGAGAGAGAGAGAGAGAGAGAGAGAGAGAAATTAAAAGGGAGACAAGTGGGGGCGTGGCAGGGCGGAGAGTCTAAAAGAGGAGGTGGAAGAGAGATGGGGGGGGGGAGAGGAGAGATAAGGGGAAGGAGAGGGGGGGAGGGGGAGTGCATGAATGAGGCAAAGTGATGGTTATCAAAGTTATGTATCAGATAGTTCTAGCAGATGAACTGTAATTGCAGATCATTACGAGTGATCAACGTGCATTATTAGAGCCTAAACAGGGGGCATCAGTGTCATACAAGCCCGCAGGGGAAGAAGGAGAGAGGGATAGGGGAGCGGGAGGGGAGAGATGGGTAAGGAAGGAGGGGGGAGTGGGAGGGGAGAGGGAGGGAAGGAGAGATGGGGGAGAGGGAGGGAAGGAGGGATGGGGGAGAGGGAGGGGAGAGGGAGGGATGGGTATGATGTAGGGGAGAGGGAGAGGAAGCGGAGAAGAGAGGTGAGGGAGAGGAAAAGAGGGGTAAGAGAGAGAAGGGAAAGGGGAAAAAGGAAGAGGTGCGGACGGCAGGGATAGGAAATGGGAAAGAGAGGAGAGAGGAAGACCAGAGGATAAGAAGGGAGAATGAGGAAAGAAGGGAACTGAAAGAGGGAACAAAAAGGAAGAACTTAAAACGACAAGAAGTGAAACGGGCGAGAAAAGGAAAAGAGACAATAATAATGCGAAAAGGGGGAGGAGAAAATTAATCAAGCGCACAATCAAGACCAATATAAAATCGGGGTCAAGCCTTGTGTAAAGGGACAGCAATTTGACCCCGGGAGACGAGAGGTCGCCGTCCGATTCCGTAGGCAGAAGGACGGCCTCAATCGACCAAGTCCAAAATTGCGTTCGTGTGTCCGTTCGTCCGCCCCTTTCCATCCCGATTCCTCTGTTCGTTCGAGTCGCTGCCGTTGCCTCACGAATAAAGCACAAACCTTCAAAATCTTCACAAGTGGTCCAACTTAGAAAACTGGACACAATGTTCGTTTGTAACCTAACCAACTTAACACACCTAATTCTAAAACTATCTGCATAAAATAAAAAGTCCTCAGTCAACATATCTTAAGAGAATATGTACATATACACCCTCCGTTACCTACTCCTTTTCAACCCTACTTTAAACTATGAAAGTAACATGTCTTCAGCCGATATACTGTATATCAAGCTGTCTTAATCTCTAATCAGACACGGATTCTAGTCATTCAGATTTCAATCGGCTCAGCTCAAGCGCTCAGTCATCATTATCGTGACATGGCTCAACGATTTTCAATCAACATAATGTAGGAGTTTAATCAACAGCACTTTGAATATTCAGTCGCTGGATCACTGCTTATCACACGTCGAATCGGCAAGTGTCGAATCCCAAATATAAACAGTACTAGCCCATTCAATTTCTCTTTAACGCGTGTGATCGACATTGTTAAAAACAACGGTATGTCACTGTCACCTAAAAAAAAATCTATCCCCCGAAAAGAGAGAGAAAGCTACGATACTGAATTCATTTTTTTTTATAACCAGAACAACGCATACAGTTACAGCATAACCCTGACACAGTCCGACTTATCGTACCGACCTGGTAAGACTTCTTTCCTTTGCATTTCGAACTGAACTAAATATTGCGAATTCCGAAACAAGAAATCACAAATCACGTCGCCCTTTGAGAGAGTTTTAAACACACAAAAACCCCCAACCCCGACTTAACACTCTTATCACGAATTTATTACGCGTGGGTAACCTCACGACCCCATTTTTCACGCTGTAAAGAACATAAAGTCATCATATCGGCAGAGTGTAAGTGACGATTACAATCAATCGCATCTTCTCATTTCAAGCGCATGAAGTACAGCTTGTATCAATAACCTATCATACATCAATTTCACTGTGAGCGCATGTAGCACAACTGGCTTGACAATGACACATATGACCTGTCACATTCTCTAAAGTACATATCATTTGCGGAAGATAGCATCAATGTCAATGTTAAAACCACACACTTATCATTCACATATTTGCACGCAAACACGCACATACATACACATAAAACGCACATGCGCATGCACAGACACACAAGCACACACACATACACACACACACAAACACAAACATAAACACAAACACATACACACACACACACAAACACACACATTCTCCTCTTGCCCTCTCTTTGCTGTGTCATGAACGAGAATAAAAATGATCTCTGCATTTCACGCATGATTATTAACTTTTTGTCAGAGCAATTGCCGAGATCGCCTCAAGGCACGCAGGAAGGTGACACACCGCTCCCTTGCTGAGCCGCTTTACCCTTAATGTACGATCAGCTGTGCTCGACAACTTTATGTTTATCTGAAACACACGCTTTGTGAAATGAACACACACACACACACACACGCACACACACACACACACACACACACACACACACACACACACACACACACACACACACACACACACACACACACACACACACACAGAGAGAGAGAGAGAGAGAGAGAGAGAGAGAGAGAGAGAGAGAGAGAGAGAGAGAGAGAGAGAGAGAGAGAGAGAGGAGAGAGAGAGACTTATTCTCATTCCATCGGCGAACACAAGAGATGAAACGTCTCCCGTCTGCGCCACTCGTGAGATATGCATTCAGTGTGCGAAGGCCTTATTAATTAGCGCCGTGAGGTATGGCACCGCGCAAGTTACAATAAAACAGAAGGCATCGTAAATAAGGGCTTTTATCTGCAGAGCATCAGAGCCAATCCCTAGCCCTGGCTCTGCGAATCAAGGGAAGTGACTGTCAAGTGAATTCGGTTTCGCCTCCTGGGTTGAAACCCGAGGTGCCTTTTCGTTTTGATATTTCTCTCTCAAAAAGTAACGCCCCACATTTTTTTCTTGTGCTTTTATCGGAAATAATTTGCCATCATCATTAGCGTCACTTGTATAATCATTTTCTTTAACGGATTTTCTTTCGTGTCAACAATTAGCCTCGAGAAGAAGCCAAAATATTGCATCTGCGTTTTATATTCACTCTTTGCAAACTTTCACAGCTGACTTGGCATATGACAGGCCTGATTCAAGCGCATTTAAGAAACCATTTTGTACGTTTTCCATTCGTGTTTGTTAACGTTACGTAACTGTTGTTGTTATGCCTCGATTATGCAACACTGGGAAATAAAAAAGTAAAATAAGAAAAAAAAAATGAAGGTTGCTTTCGACTATTCTTAGGTCATCATTCACGTCCCCATAAATCAAGGCAGAATGCAATTAAAATAAAATTACACACTAATAACAATCTTAATGACTCTTGACAGCTATCACAATGGCATTCTCAAAATCACTTTCCATTCTCGAACAAAATAGTGCTTATTCCTTAAACTAGTTACAGCTGAATTACAACCACGACCACCATTAGCCTACCAACCACCATTATATTTAGCAACGGCCTTCAACAATCACTCTCTAAATAACCTAATCATCGGCCCTATCCCCACCGTAGTGTTCATAACTATGAAATAAATAGAGCATCTCCTAATACGCCATCATTATCCCCTCCATAAATAACATTAAGCGGGAATAAACACCGATACCGCCCTACTTGCATGATGTGACAACCGTTTCTCCTCGTGGTAACAATTACCTCATTATGCTGTCTCGCTTTCATAACATCCTCTGATGTATAAAGGAAAACTAAGAAAAGAAAAAGGAAAAGAAAAGACTTAAAACAGCTTATAATACAACTAAGGAAAAAAATAAGGGATGAGAGAGATGGGGGGGCGGTTGTCAAACACGTCTCCGGGAGTTGCCTCTGAGGGTGAACATTTGAACGGCTGTTATCTGCACTTGTGTGAGACTCGCTGGTTCAATTCGATTCTGTTGCTGTTCATGTAGAACTTTATCTTTACATAAGTGTATTATCATGTGTAAGTGTGTGTATGTTTTTTATCTTATCATTTTATGAGTTTTCCTACCTGCTATCCAGTTTTATTTGTTTTGTATTCACATCATTTCTTCGCTTTTCTCAGTGTTTTTTTTTCTATCAAACACACACACACACACACACACACACACACACACACACACACACACACACACACACACACACACACACACACACACACACACACATAGATTCAAAGAACGTTTAAAAATAACCATGACATCACTGAACAAAACACACGCACATAAACGACTCACAGTTTCCGCTACATTTAGGTCAGGTGGAAAAAAAGAAATCAGGAGAGCTAAATTTCTATCCCCACCTCTTCCCCTCTCCTCTCCTCTTTCCCCTACCTCTCTCCTCTTCTCCTTCCCCTACCTCTCTCCTCTTCCCCCTTCCCATACATCTCTCCTCTCTTCCTTCCCCTACCTCTCTCCTTTCCTTCCCCTCCTCTCTCCTCTACTCCTTCCCCTAGTTCTCTCTTTTCCTCTCTCTCTCACTCCACCCCTTCCTCTCCCATCCCTACCCCCTATCCCTTTCCCTCTCTCTCCCCTAACTCGTTCCACTCTACCCCCCCCCCCGTTTCCCCACCCGTTGTAACCCAGCTAACACACCCCTTCCTTCCTCTACCCCCCCCCCCCGCCCCCTTGACCCCAAAATCACAGCGGAGGAATCGCAAACATGACGAAGACACAGATCCCTTGTTTCTAATACTCCTGCTGTTATTTCCACCCCAGAAATATAATAATATTATATCAAAAGGAGAATAAACCAACCGAAGAAATGGATAAACGAGTAAAAATTATGAAAAACAGAGGAAAAAATGAAAAAGAAAAGAAAAAAAAGAAAAAGAAAAGAAAAAAAGAAAAAGAAAAGAAAAAGAAAAGAAAAAGAAAAGAAAAAAGAAAAAGAAAAGAAAAAAAGAAAAAGAAAAAAAAGGAGTAAAGAAGTAAAATAAGAAAAAAAAAAACGAAATAACACACTTTTTAAAGATGAAGGAAGAGAATAAAAGAAAGCCGAGAATACAATAAGAAAAAGAGCTATAAAAAAGGAAAAAAAAATTATGAGGAGGAGACCACTGACCACCCGTGCTATCGAGGGCACCCTACCTGCCGCCGAGGGTGAGAGCGAGGAGAACCGCCGCCGAGCTGAGGTCACTCCGGCGCCCTGTGAAAGTAAGAGACGTGACACGAGCCTTCCAGGTCAAGGGGAACCGTGCTCTCCGGCGGTGCATCCGGCGATCACCGCGGCGGCACCGGATGAGTCACTGCCACTTAGTTATAAATAATGGGGAACATCGCAAGGACGTGGGAAATGAAAGAAAAATTAAGGGAATAATAACCGTAATGATAACGACAATGGAAAAGTTAACAGTCATAATAATCACAATAGTAATTAGTAGTAGTAGAACTGCTATTGCTTCTTCTTCTTCTACTACTACTACTAGTAGTAGCAATAGCAGCAGCAGCAGGAGCAGTAGTAGTAATATTAGCAGTAGTAATAGTAGTAATATTAGCAGTAGTAATAGTAGTCATATTAGCAGTAGTAATAGTAGTAATAGTGATGGTGGTGGTGGTGGTAATAGTAGTAGTGGTAGTAGTAATAGTAGTAGTGGTAGTAGTAATAGTAGTAGTGGTAGTAGTAATAGTAGTAGTGGTAGTAGTAATAGTAGTAGTGGTAGTAGTAATAGTAGTAGTGGTAGTAGTAATAGTAAAAGTAGTAGTAATAGTAAAAGTAGTAGTAATAGTAAAAGTAGTAGTAACAGTAGTAGAAATAGTTGTAGCTGTAGTAGTAGTAGTAGAAATAGTTGTAGCTGTAGTAGTAGTAGTGGTACTAGTACTGCTAGTAATAGTAGTAGCAGCAGTAGTAGTAGTAGTTATTAGTAGAAGTAGTAGTTGCAACAGCTGCAACAGTATTGGATGTAATGATTTTTTTTCAGTATCATCACTGTTATCACCATTATAATTTTTGTTGTTAACATCATCATCATCAATATCATCATTACCATTATGACCATCACATCATTATTTCTATTATTATTATTATTATTATCATTATTTTCATAAAAACGCTGTCATAAAATATCCGTATTATTATTGTTATCATTACTATCTTTATCATTATCATCATTTATATCCTGACCATCACTGTTATCATTATCATTATTGTCATTTTATTATTATCACCATCATTAATTATTAGTTTTACTATCACAAATACTATCATTATTACTATTACTATCATTATCACCATAATTATATCATCCTTGTTATCATGATCATCAGTATCACCTTTATAATCATTTAATTATTATCATTATCATTACTATCATCATCATTTGTCATTATTATCTTTATTATTATTGATATTATTACTAACATCAGTATTATCATTATCACAATCATTAACAAAAGTATTATCATCATTACAATCATAATCAGTGTTATCCCTATTAATACCATCAGTATTACCCTTATTATCATCATCATCATCATCATAGCCACATCACCATTACCATAACTTTTTTTTATTATCATGGTCGTAGTAATAGTACAGTGGAGCAGAGGAGAAGTAGCAACAGTCGCACGTACACTGGCAGTACTAAAAATACGAGATTTGCTTGTACATATATGAATATGTATGTCAGGTGTCAGATGGTAATCAGTGTCACCTGTTGCTTCACCTGCCTTCTGAAAACGGCCCAGTCTCCCAAAAATACAGTTTACAGAATCACCTGTTCTCACTTTTGCACCGAACATCCATCCAATTTTACAGACTAAATACATATCCACGTGTTTTGTCAGGAAAAAAAAGGAAAAAATGCACCCTCGTTCGCTTGCACCCACATCCTGCCTTGATAAAACACAACTCTTACTGTTACAGCATGGAGTATGTGTTGCAACGCACTCTAACGCTAAAGGGCCTTAAAATAAGACGAATGGCTGAAGAGACAACGAAGATGTGTCGCTGTGGCCCATAAAACGTCTTCGCGCGTGTGTATGCCCTAATGGCCTTAAACAGCGTTTGATTACCGCACACATCACACACATGCACCGCCCTTTTTAGGTCTTAACACACAGTTGGGTGGATACGGAGAGTCGGATTCCTTAAATGTGAAAAAAAAGAAATTTATTATGTTGTGCCTTGAAGTCTGCTCAAAGCGACTGCCAGCTGCCAAGTATGCTTACACAGACTTTATATGCCCTGAGTAACCAAGACTGACAGGCCCACTCGAAGGGTTTAATCGTAAGCTGCGATACAAACTAAAAAGAGATATCAGCTACCCAAACGCAACAATCATTCATCTCAGATTCGATCCCTGATCTCCCTCTTTAACTGGCCTGATAAATCACAAAATTAAACATGCCACAGAATCATGTCCAGCACGCCCAACGGGTTTACATTCATTCAAGCTGTCCAGCATCCATCACGACTAACAAGTGAGCCAAGTGCCCCTACATGCGATGTCAAGTCATCAAAAAGATGAGCAGGCAAAGCCATACGGCCTTCATCATATACTGTTCCAAAATCTCGTGCATTTGGACCCTGGTCTGTGGCATAAAGCAAATCTGTTCTCAACGGCGGCCCACTAGTCTACTTCCCTGGCAATTCAATGTACGTGTCTACGCAAGAGGTCTGGATGGGCAGGACGGCAATGGTGAACAAATCATGCCAAAAATAGTCAAAATTCACACCAAGCAACTATGACCGCCAACTGATTAAAAAATACTCAACAATTACGGTCTGCGCCCAACTGCACTGCCCAAGGCCAGACGGCTTAATCCATCAAGTCCAATTCCACCGCCAAAACAGCCCAAAGCCCGCCCGCCCGCCAAGCCTAATTGAAAATAAAGATAAATCCTGGGACAAATTTGCATGCCCCGCGTCCGCCCCCACGTCACGCACCCTCTGCCCGGCCCCAGCGGCAGGGCTGTCGGAAAAGGCCGCAATTATTACACGGGGGGATGAAGCCTCAGGGTGCTGGAATGTTGATATAGAGAGATCTCAAGAGGAACGCCATCTATCGGGGGGAGGGGGAGTCCACTTGACCCTTGCCGCCCCGGGGGTTACTCTAGGTCAGGCTGGGCGTCACGCCCAAGTTCGCCATCACTCAACGCATTCTTGCTTCCCGTGGCATCGCTTGCAAAAAATGCCAAGCCATGATACTAATTTTGGTCTTGTATCAGGAGGAATAACTTTTTTTTTTATTTATTGCCACTCCTCTGGTCTCGATTCTCACAAGAGATATGCTAATGGCAAACTAAGCTATCGTTTGACACACAAAAAAGTTGCTCTAATCTTAAGAGGTCATTGGGTTACATTTTTTTTCGTTACTCGTACTTGTACGGCTATGCTGTTTCTTGCTCTTTCTTCCTTTTATTTTTCCTTTTTTCACTCTCCTTGTCTCAGTTCCTTTACTCTCTCTTTTGATATTCAATTCCTTTATTCTTATTCACTGCACATTCACTTAATGAATTCACGCTCTCATAATTTTCTTCTCCTTATACGGTTAATTTCATTCAAGCTTATCTTGCTTTCCCGTCTCCGCCATGTTTGTGTCTCCCTGGTCCCATCCGTTTCTCTTCCTTTCTCTTCTATCCTTATACCTTTCCGCCATTATTTTCATTCTTCATCATTTTTTTCTTAACCTACTTAAAACTTTTTACTCTTTCCTCCTCCTTCTTCCCATTCTTTCCCTTCGCTTTAAAATAACAAACAATCAAACTAATCTGCATAAACACCATTCATACACTTTACACAACATCTCTCGAGGGACAAAATGAACAAAGAAATCCGCATACACGTTTTAGTCGCCGACGAAGACACGCTCTGCTTGTCAACCGGAATGAAAGTCAGTGTATGGCTCGCGGCTTCAAAGACATCGGTCATTTCGCCATACTAACTCACCCGGCGTCTTGTATTTCCCTACCAGATTGGGCGCTCGTGTATCAAGTGATTTATTTGAAAACCGTAATATTATTTCTGTATTTTATCATTATTTTTTATCATTACTCTTATCATTTTTATCGTGACCATTCTTATTAACATGGGTATTAGTGTTAGAATTAGCATTAGCATTAGCATTAGCATTAGCATTAGAATTAGCATTACTACTACTACTATAATTACCATTACCATTACCATTATTATTATTATTATTATTATTATTATTATTATTATTATTATTATTATTATTATTATTATTATCATTATCATCATCATCATTATTATTATCATTATTATTACTATTATTATTACTATTATTATTATTATTATTACCACCATCATCATTATTATTTCTACTAGTAGTAGTAGTAGTATTTTATTATTATCATTATCATTACTCATATCATCATCGTCATTATTAAGATCACTATCATTATCATCACTAACATTATAATTTATTCCTTGCAACAGATGCCACGTTATTCTTTCATTCGTTGCTTCGATGCTAGTCCAAATCAGAGCGTTTTTCAAACCAGATGCATACACTGGGGTAGATCAAGTCCCCAATGAACAGATGTGTTCAAGTAGAAACAAATGGTGTTCTTCATGACGAAATGAACAGTGTTCTTCCCTTTTACGGAGACCTTATTCCTGGTTTACAAATTATGAACATATAACACATATTTTACACTGGTCAGTAAATCTAAAACTGATGTTAATCGTAGGGTTAACTCTACGTATAAGATGCTAACCTAACATTGTAACGGGCGAGATAAAATCAGAAGAATTAAATTACAGAGGCTAATAAAACGAAGCAAAACAGTGCAGACGGATCATTAAATTCATAAATGGCTTTCACCTGTGTGTGTGTGTGTGTGTGTGTGTGTGTGTGTGTGTGTGTGTGTGTGTGTGTGTGTGTGTGTGTGTGTGTGTGTGTGTGTGTGTGTGTGTGTGTGTATGTGTGTGTGTGTGTGTGTGTGTGTGTGTGTGTGTGTGTGTGTGTGTGTGTGTGTGTGTCCGTGTCTATATGCGTGTGGACTTGGGCGTGCATGAGCACCCGTGGGGGCAGACTGGTGTATGGCACATGTTTATCTTCCACTGGCAGGGTACAGCAGGTGCGCCGGAAGCTATTTCAATGCTGCCCAAGTGGGCACTACTGGAGAGAGCGGGCGAGGATGGGCGTGAGAGGCACGGGCGGGGATGGGCGTGAGAGTCGCGGGCAGCCCCTTGCAGGCCGGCGGACGAGGCTTCCCCCCCTCCCCCCCTTGACTAGAACTTAGCACAACACGAGTTTAACACAGCCGCTCATACACACTCCTCGGCCTGCTGACGTCACAACCTTGAGTGGACCTGCAGAGCTCATCCCGCCCACGTAACGCCGCCCACCCGCCTAATCCCGCGGCGGTAGGTGGACTCTGAGAGGGGGAAGGGGGGGGGTCACTCTGCCGTTCACCCTTTTCTTCCTCCCACAGAGCTCGTTCCATTCCCACACCCACAAAGGGACAGGGAAATAGGAGTGTATTGTGGTTTCTTTCTTTACATTTCAAAGACGCCCATCTTTGAGTGTGTGTGTGTGTGTGTGTGTGTGTGTGTGTGTGTGTGTGTGTGTGTGTGTGTGTGTGTGTGTGTGTGTGCGTGCGTGCGTGTGTGTGTGCGTTTGTGTGTGTGTGTGTGTGTGTGTGTGTGTGTGTGTGTGTGCGTGCGTGCGTGAGTGTGTGTGTGTGTGTGTGTGTGTGTGTGTGTGTGTGTGTTGTATGCGCACGCGGGTGTATATGCATACATGTGAACATGTGTGGATCGTATACATATGTGTCTGTTAGTGCGTGCGTCGTGTATGTGTGTGTCTGTCAGTTGCAGTGAACGCACACACGCTGGCCACCACAACATCCTGGGTAAGCGGCCTTTCTTTCACCCTCCCTCATTCGCCTGCGCCTTCGCTCTCAACATGTCGCTCCAAAAATATTTGTTTTTACACCTACGTTGTTGTTCCATATATATATCGTCACACCTAAATATCTTTACGTATGCCAGTTTTTGTTACCACATATTAAGGCTTTTGCCATTTCCACTTTCTCTTTTCCTCTCCTTCCCCTCTCTTTTCTCCCTGCTTTCATCTCCCCCCCTGCACACTTGAAATTATCACCCTGCCCATTTGACTACTAAAACACGATAAAAGTGACGGGTTAAAAAGACACTTACTTCTGACAGAGACAAATCATCGCTCAGCTCCCACGACGGATGATTAGAGAGCAAAATATCTAAACTAGACAACTTAATCTATGTTATTTCTTCACGTTGCACGTCTTTTCTTTGCAATGAATCGACTGTTGATGGTATTTAAGTTTAATATTATAAATTCTGACATATTTTCATAAGGCACGTTTCTAAACCAGCGTACTGTAAGCTGTGTAAAAGAAAATGGTGTTGATTTCCAGCGTTAAGAAATTCTTTTAATATCGATATATTCCACGACTGGGACGAATAACTAAAGCAACAAAATATATGTCAGTAAGCCGTCTGAAAATTCTTCCTTAGGTAACTGCAACGTTAGTTAATCCCTAAATCTCAAATCTTATCATACCCCCATATAACAAATAAGAAATAAATCTATTTATACATCTACTTAATCGAGCCAGTCTTCAGCTGTAGTCAAAAGTCCTCTCACTGATTACGCGAAATATGTCTCGATCGCTCAGTACCGTGACTCGTAATGAGGTGCTTCGAAGCCTCAGCCGCATGACAGACGCCGGATTCACATGTGCGTTTTGTGCCTCTTTCATATCAGCTGTGGCTGTGATTCTATCTTGCAGAATGCGTGACTGGGTGGGCACGGCGAGAAAGAGGGAGAGAAAAGATGGCGTGAGGAAAGAGGGAGGGAGGCAGGAAAGAATGAGAGTGAGTGTAAGAACCACACACACACACACACACACACACACACACACACACACACACACACACACACACGCACGCACGCACGCACGCACGCACGCACGCACGCACGCACGCACACACACACACACACACACACACACACACACACACACACACACACACACACACACACACACAACATACGCGCAGGTATGCACACATATACGAGAAATGGCGAAGTTCGATGCTTCGCCTCAAACCCCCTCCCCCAGCCTCTGCACAAACAACATTGTTACCGCGTCAGTCGACACTACACAAACACTTCTCTCGTGATTAATACCCACTACATAAGACAAACCACACCTGCATATCCTGGTTACACAGTACAAGTATGTAAATACTCTTGAAGAAAACCTCACACGTCTCAGGTTTGCTTGTATGGGAAGGGAGGATGAAAGGGAAAAAAGATGGAGAGAGAGAGAGAGAGATGCGTAGTTACCCCAACCCTCTCTCTACCCTCCGGGTGTATGGTTAACCACACGAGGGGAAGGGTGGATTCAGAGGGGAGAGGAAGGAAAGGGAAAGGAAGGGGGAAAGGAGTGCCGATGTAAACACAGTCACGGCGAACCTCCACCCTTCGATGACCCAACTCCTACGCCTTCAAGCAAAACCCTTAAGAACGCGTCTCTACTCATTCACAATAAAGACGATTACGTAAATAAAGAAAAAAGTGAAAGAAAGATGAAATAATGCGAAATACGGCACCAAACACGCGTTCGAGTTTGAAGTTTACAAGAAAATGATACCACGCCTTGGGTTCAGAAGGTCCGCGTGGCGAGGGGTCAGGGAGGACGCAGCCAAGGAGCGGGGATGGGTAGAAGAGGGGAAAAGAGAGGGGAGGGAGCGGACCGAAAGAGGGCGGACGAAGCAGAAAACATCAACAGGCTTGTAGATAAACAAGAGGAACATGGGACGGCAAATATAGACGTTCCCGATGCATCTTGCACACGGACAAGGGAAGGGGACAGCTGGCCGCTGGCTGGAGCTTCCCCAGACGGCGTCAGGCAAGCACTCCGGCAGAGACGTGAGTAAAATCAGGTTTGTGTTACGCTGAGTAGACGCCGAGGTGAAGCCTTGGGAGTACAATGGCTCTTTTCAAAGCCCCCGCGGGGATACGGCACTAAGCGACGCCTGCTAAAGCTTTATTGTGAACCTGAGATCCTATCTCCCGAAGGGTTACACTTAATTGCTATAAGTATCAAGTGATTACACACATAGATGTAAACGGTAGCGAAACGTGACGGCAGCAAGCCACAAGACACACGTCGTGCATAACCACCTCCGCCACACTCAACCAGCCCCGCCACACAAGGCCTGCTCTGACACACACAAACAGGTACGCCACACACAATCAGCCACGCAACAAACATTCATCCATCCAAGCTTAATATACCCAGCCAGACACTCCGCAAGTATAACCAGCCCCGTCATACACATTAGCCACGCTCCTCACAGAACCAACTTGCCTAATACAAGCACCAAAAGCACATAACCAGCCTCGCCACACACACACACACACACATTCTTGTTAAACACAGCCACCTCCACAACACGCAACCAGCCGTGCCATACACACGCCACAAACAGCCACCCACGCCACATGCGACCCGCCCAGCCACTAAGCATCCGATCGTCCACTCTATCGCCCGAGGCAAGGTGTAGCGTAAAGCCGAGATTAACAAGGGCTCTGAAGGTCAACCACAACATGATAATGGCTGAAAATGGCATTAAAAGTTTCTTTTTATAACTCGGAGGCGGAGTGATGTCATTTGAATAATGAGCCCCGGCACTGAATATTTCCCAGGCTCTAACGCTAACATGATAATGATTACGAACAAAAAAGGAACGTACATAATTGCTGGAAGACGCATTCTGAATTCGATATCACAAAAATATTTTGTTGTCGTGAGAGTCATTATTTGTATCTTCCTCCTCGCCCTTCCTATCTTTCTCCCTCCCTTCTCCCTTCCCCATTCTCTCCTCTCTTTCCCTCCTTCTCTTCCTCGCCATTCTTCTCTCGTTCTTTTCCTCTCTCTCTCCTCAGTTTTCTCTCTCCTTTCCTCCCTCCCTCCCTCCCTATTCTTCTTTTCTTCCTTCCTCCATAAACTTTCACCTCTCTCCTTCCCTCTCTCTCTCCCCATTTTCCCTCCTTCCTTCCATCCCTCCCCATCCTTCCACCATCTTCCCTCCCTCCCTCCCTCCCTCCCCAGTATTCCCTCCCATTCTTTCGTCTTCTCCCTCCCTCACTACCTCACTTTTTATTCGGGCCAGTGGGTATGTGCGTATGTTGGTATGGGGAGGGGGGGGGTGCATATATGTGGAGGGCACATGGGTGTCGGGGTGAGGTGAAGGGTTAAGAAAGGGCTCATGCATGCATGACTGTGTTTGCTTGCTCTCTGCTCCTTCACTCTCTCCTTCTCTCCCCTTTCCTCTCTGTCTCTCTTTCTATCTCTGTTTCTCTTTCTGTCTGTCTCTGTATCTACATCTATCTCTGCCTCTGTCTCTTTCTATTTCTCTTTCTCTGCAACAGAAGAGCCAAGCACTCGTCCGCCGCAGATCCGAGGGACAAAAGCCAGCGGAGCGTGAAACCAAAGTGAACAACAGCTTCGGAACGCCTTGTTATATGTTCATGAGGAATAACGGGTCGGGGCGAGTTGAACATGGCGCGAGGAACATCGGAATTGTTCTCTGACTGCTTCTTTCGGCGGGAGAGCGGGCAAGGAACGGGGAAAATAGAAAAAAAATAGAGAACAATAGACAAACCAAACGTAGGCTTTACAAACAAAATATCAACAAAAGTCGGGATAAATATCATAATACTTAGTATACAATAGTAACAGCAGCAACGAACGGAAATTTAGCTGAAAAATAATGACTAAAACAATAATAATAATAACAACAACAACAGCCATAACCGAATCCACGACAATTAAGATAATGCCGGTACGACGACGGTAATGATAATTTTGCTAATGATGATGATGTATAATTGTGCTCATTCTCCCAGCACCGACGCCAACAAGGCCCGCCCTTAAACTTATCCGAAGTCGCCCCTAAACGCCAGAAAACATCAGGCATCCATGTGGATGACGACAACGGTGATGATGGAGACGATGATGGAAGCAAAAGAAAGAAAGAAAATAAAAACACCTGCAAAAACACAGACACTCCCCATTAAACAATAATAACAATAATAATAATAATAATAATAATAATAATAATAATAATAATAATAACAACAACAATAATAATAACGATGAATTAAAATGGACGATGATGGCGATAATGATGATGATGAACACGATGATATTGGGAATAACGATCATAATGCATAATGGCGATGTGTGACTGCGATGAATTCCTTCAAATTCCCACAAAAAAGAAGTGACAAAAAACACCCTCTGATCGCTCCAACTCCCATACGAATGGACGATGAAGACAATGGTGATGACGACTATTACTGTTACTAATGACCCTCCATGAATCCCTCAAAAACATCCCCTGGTCTAGCCCAAACGCCATACGCGCATCACTCACTCACATTGATAAAGGCGATGATGGAAATAATGATAACAGTGCAACTGGACATCAAGAATCCCCTCCTCCTCCTCCTCCTCCTCCTGAAAAATGACGATAATGGGACCCCTTTTAACAAATATGATTATCCGTGAACCCCCCCAGCCCAAAAAAATGATGATAATGGATATCATCAGAATAATAACGATAATTCAAGACATATCCTTTCCTCAACAAAAAGAAAGAAAATACACACACACACACACACACACACACACACACACACACACACACACACACACACACACACACACACACACACACACACACATAAACAAACAAAACCCACCCTCAGCCGACCCAAACGCCAAACGCATATCAGTCTCTCCAATGGCACATCATCTCTCCCCCTAATACACGCTGACGGCTCGCTAATTGCCTCCAGCGATCACATTTCGGCCAAAAAAAGGAGGCGGGAGAGAGGCGATCCCTAAAACACGTGCTCTAGCCATTGATGAAAGATTATCTCTCTCGCTTCTTGCCTTTCACATTTCTCTCTCTCTCTCTCTCTCTTTTTTATTCATTAATCTTTTAATATCAGTTTTTCTTTAACGAGAGGTTCCCCAAGACAGACTGGCGTGCGTCGAAGATCAGGCGAGAGAAATTTGTGAATGAGTCAATGGGTGATGGGTCAATGAGGCGAACGAGGTGGGAGATGACGGCTGGAGATGGAGGAGCAGAGGGAGAAGAGAGAAGGAATGGGGGGCGAAGGGGGTGGGAGACAGGGTCAAAGAGAGAGACGGAAAGGGATAGAGAGACAAGATTACGTGGGAGAGAGGGAGAGAGAGAGAGAGAGAGAGAGAGAGAGAGAGAGAGAGAGAGAGAGAGAGAGAGAGAGAGAAATTGTGTACGATGAATCCAAAGAGCAAGAGGAAGAATAACCAAGCCAGAAAACCTAAGAAGAAAAGCAAAAATTTATGTGAAACTGGATTTACCTGAAAAAAAAAAAAACAGCCACAAACAAAGAAGCAACTCGGTCCACCAAACACAACAGTCACAGCCAAAAAGGAAAGACAAAAGAATAAATCAAATAAAAATAAAAAAAAGTAAATAATCAAAAACACAAGAAAAGAGTATTTAAAGAGGAAGGGGCGGAATAGGGGGGGGGGGGTGCTAAGGGAAAGGCAGGGCAGGTGCAACGAAGGGGAGGGGAGAGGGGAAGGGAGGAGGGGGATAAGGACAGGAATT
>NC_051388.1:16238883-16258883 GCF_015228065.2 Penaeus monodon
GAAGAAGAAGAAGAAGAGAAGAGAAGAAGAAGAAGAAGAAGAAGAAGAAGAAGAAGAAGAAGAAGAAGAAGAAGAAGGGGGAGGAGGAGGAGGGAAGAGGAGGAGGGGAAGAGGAGGAGGGAGGAAGAGGGGAAGAGGAGGATGTAGGAAAATAAGTATTAGGAAGGGAGGAGGACGAGGAAGAGGAGTAGGAGGAGGAGGAGGAGGAGGAGGAGGAGGAGGAGGAGGAGGAGGAGGAGGAGGAGGAGGAGGGAGGAGGGAGGCGGAAGGTGAATGAAAAGGAAGTGAGTGAGGATAAAGGATAAACAGGATGAAAGAAAAACAAACAGAACGAGTGGAGAAGGGAAAAGAAAAGGAAGGAAGGAAGGCAAAAGAGTCTGAAGAAGAGAGCGAAAAGGAAGGAGGGAAGGCGCAAGACACGGAGAAAGAGAGAGAAAATGAGAAGGAATAAGAGGAGGAGGAGGAAGGCGCGAGAGATTGGCATACATTAGAAGCCGGTTTGTTCTCAAGGATAAGATAACATCAGGGTCACGAAGGCGGCGATATTCCTGAGGACTCTTTGTTCGAAGAGTCGAAGCCGTGATGCTGTTCCCGCCGCGGTGATGCTGTGCGGCTCCCCAAGCCCTCCGTGATCTCGGCCCCGGGAGATGAGGCGTGAGCGGCCGAGATGCTACGGCCGGCGTAAAGGTGTGCTGAAGAAGGCGCGGATCATGCACGGTGCTCTCTTGATTTTGCATGATTGCGAGATGATTATGCACGTGTCCTGCTTTTGCACGATATTGCTGTGGGTGCGTCCCGTGTTGACTGTGCAGGATGCCATGCTGATTTCGCATGCTCTTGATATCTACGTTCCCGTGTCGATTGCACATGACATTGTTGATTTTGCACGCTCTTTCTCTATGCGTGGCTGCATGTTGCCACAGGACCTGGAGGAGGCTGGATCCGAGAGCCTGGACAGAAGGGTCCGCTAGGGACTGGTTTTACGCAAGCTCTGACTGATGTGCAGCGCCTGTAATGGTGTGAATTGCTAATTTGCTGTTTCTTCTGAGTGATGCAGCGTAAGGTAATAGTTACGTTATCTATGCGACTATAATAATCTAAGATATGCACGGCGCTGGGACTTCTCACTGATTTTTTTTAATACCTTATACATTCAATTCAACACACCAGATTTTAAACACCCACAGTGCACTATGTCCATCAAAAATACACCTAAAGGCCCAGAAATCGCCGAAGAGGATTGGCGTAATCCCCGAGCAGCCAATTACCCCCCCCCCCCTTCACCATCCCTCTCGTTGACCCAATTCAATAATCTCGGCGAGTGAAACATCCCGAGGGATCTCTTGAGCGCCGACATACCGGTTGTAGTAACGCCCTCAAGTGCGGCGCTGTACCGGATGGCCGGTATGTTAAGTGAGCCCCTCCCCCCTCCCCCCTTCTTGCGTCCGTTCCTGGTTCTTGATTGGCCCTCCGCGCATTCGGCCCAAAGCACGGACTCACAAGTACGTGTTTGTGCGCTCCATCACGCCAAGGCAGAAGCGTTTGGGGGGAGATAACCTATGGGCCTCAGGCGCGCAGAAGTAATAAGTCATTGGATAAATATATAAAAAAATAGATAACCTTAAAAGAGAAGAAGACGACCAAAAACCGCGCGAACGCCGGCCCGGCACTAGGTCCGAGTGCGTTCAAGTGGCTGCTCGTTGTAAGCGGGCAAGTGTCCCTCGGCCGGCGGGGCTCTGGCGCTGTAGTCCAGGGCTACTGAGCCGGACACGTCGGATTACTGAAGTCTTATGCTATTTAAGACATCCTCTGGAGTGCTTGGGAGTCCTAAGGAGGAAAGGGGGAGGGGGGAGGAGTGGGTTAGAGGGGGAAGAAAGGTCAAACGAACATACAAGCACCAGCGCACACACATACGAAAATCGAGCTCTTGTATTATGAAACCCGACGTGTATCCTCTCACTCTTCTCTGTGCACACCCTGTACACCCTCACACCTCGCCCTCAGCCCCGAGAACTCTGAGGGAGAACATGAACGCCCCTCAGGACCCGCAAATCCAGACAAGGGCAAACCGGGGCTCCCACATAATTGCTGTCCTGCGTCGCGCATCCGACGCTTGCAAGGTTCGTCACAATTCAGACCGCCACCGTGTTGCTGGCAGCCGAAGATTACCTCTATTGCTGTTGTTGCTGTTGTCTAATGCTGTTACTGATACTGTTATTGATATTTTCATTATAACTGTTACATTAATTGCCATCATTATCATAATTCATTATCATTTTCGTTATTATTATGACTGTTTCTGCAATCTTTTCCCCACTTCTACGTTTACTTCGCTTCTTGCCCTTGGCCGCCTCTCTTCCTCCTCCTCCCTTGTTTCCTCCCCCTCATCCACCCCTCTCCCATTAGTCTCACTCTTCTCCATTTCCTCATTCATAACCCATTTTTTTATCAATCTTATCACCTTAACCATCACCATTACCTCTCATTCCCTGCGTTATTCACCACAATCATCACTATTATCCTTTATCCCCGTGTTCCCTGGCCCCATCGTGTCCCGGGCTGGGTGGAGAGTGGGAGCCTGCGTTGTGCACAGCCCGCCCGCCCTGGAGAACCCCGCTAATGACGCCCAGCTGCGTCGCCCACCGGAAACATAAGACTTAAAATCTGTTTTCTTTAAACTTCTGTCCCTTCCTCTTCCCCGACTCTTCCTTTCAGCTAGTTCACCTCTTCTTCCTCGAAACGTCCACCTCGTATCTCCTTCTATTTCTCATATTTAGGCCATAAATAACAAGGTAATTCATACGTCAGCTTATAATTCACATGTACATTTCGGGGTGTCAACTTCTGAATGATCTATTACAGGCTTGTGCTAAACAGATGGTTAAAAGTGTCACCTTCTCTACTCTGCTATCGCTCTTAGACTGCTCCTCCTCACTCTTTATCTCTCTTGCTTTACTCTCCTCTTTCTGTATAATTACCTTTTATTCCCATTTATCCTATCCGCTCCGAAACCAAAACATACATCGAGCCGATAACAACAGCCTAAAATCCCGCCCATCAACAAAGATCGCCGATGGTTCCAAGGCATCGAACGAGACACATAAACCACCTTCGCCTTCAGGATGTGTTCGTCCTTTCTCGCTCTACGCAAGGAAGAAGCACAAAAAAGCAGCTCGGGTAGCGGCGTCGTGCGAGAGCGAGAGGCCACGGGCAAGGACATCCGCCTCCGTAACGCTCTCTTTAGCATACCTGCACGTGACTCCGTCCATTCTGCTACGGGAAGGTAAACAACTCTCGTGCACGCTTGCATCTACGGATATGTGCAAACGAAAACGTGCAGAAAATCTACATTTAATCTACAGAGCGCAGATCATACACTCAATATCCATACATACATACTCACACACACACACACACACGCACGCACACACGCACGCACGGTGTGTGTGTGTGTGTGTGTGTGTGTGTGTGTGTGTGTGTGTGTGTGTGTGTGTGTGTGTGTGTGTGTGTGTGTGTGTGTGTGTGTGTGTGTGTGTGTGTGTGTGTTGCAAATATACGTGTATATACGTGTATATATATATATATATATATATATATATATATATATATATATATATATATATATATATATATATATATATATATATATATATATATACGTGCATGTACGTATACGTATACGTTCACGTGTATGTGACTGTGTGAACACAATTTCGCAAATACCCAAAACACAAGCGTACGAATGATGTACCCATACAGCGCACACGATCAAGCAATACAAACGATAAAAAATACACTCACAAAAAAGTGAAGACGCAGCAAAAACGCGAGGAAAAAAAGAGAATCGTTAAGCACAGCGAGGGAGAAGAAGCGGCGACAAGGTGAAGATGGAGGTCAAGAAATGACAGAGAGATTCAGGACAAACAAAGACGTGCCATCGAGCGTCTTGGCAATAAACTCGATCTTCGTCAAATTAATGAAAAGTCTGCTTGATTGTTGTCTGTGTGTCCTGTGCTCGTCTGGATGTCTGTCAATTTGTCTCTCGATTTATCTGAGCATCTGCCTGTCAGTTTGGCCCCCTCCTCTCCTCTCACTCTCTCCTCATATATCATAATCTATCTAATCTCTCCTCATCTCTCTCTCATCTCTCTCTCATATCTACTCATCTTCTCTCTACTCTCTCTCTATCCTCTCTCCTCTCATCATCATTCTACCACAACCTCATTCATCTCCGTCCATCCTTCCTCCTCCCTCTCTCTTCTATCTCCCTCCCATCACTCCTATCCTCTCCACTCCCCTCCTCTCCCATTCTCCCTCCTCTCTACTCACTTCTCTCTCTCTTCCCATTCTCTCTCCTTCTCTCCCTCCCACTCTCTCCTTCTACTCCACTCCCTCTCTTCCTTCATCTCTCTCCTCCTCCATTCCTTCTCTCCTCCCTCTCTCTTCTCTCCCTCCTCTCTCTATCTCTCTCTCTCTCCTCTCCCCTCGCTCCTTCTCTCCCTCCCCTCTCTCTTCTCTCTCTCTCCTCTCCTCTCTCTCCTTCTCTCTCTCTCCCTCTCTCTCCTCTCTTCTCTCCCTCTCTCCTCTCTCTTCTTCCTTTCCCCCCCTCTCTTCTCTCCCTCCTTTCTCCTCTCCCTCCCTCTTTCTCCTTCTCTCCCTCCTTCTCTCCTTCTCTATCTCTCATGTGTGTGTGTGTGTGTGTGTGTGTGTGTGTGTGTGTGTGTGTGTTGTGTGTGTGTGTGTGTGTGTGGTGTGTGTGTGTGCGTTTGTGTGTGCGTGTGCGTTTGTGTGTGCGTGTGCGTTTGTGTGTGCGTGTGTGTGTGTGTGCGTGTGTGTGTGTGTGTGTGTGTGAGTGTGTGTGAGTGTGTGCGCGTGTGTGCGCGTGTGTGTGTGTGTGTGTTCGTGTGTGTGTGTGTGTGTGTGTGCGTGTGTGTGTGCGTGTGCGCGCATGCGCGTGTGCGTGTGCGTGTATGTGACTGTCGTCTGTGAACCTCTTGCCTGCCATCCTATTTCAATCCAGCTGTTTCCCTATCGTACGCTTTCCCATCACTATCTCTCTGAAGCACGTAAACCTGTCTTCCTGTCCGTCTGTTAGCCTCTACCCATCCATCTCCCTACCTGCCTTGCTCTCGATCCGCCCGCCCGGCAGACCAAAGCAAAACACAGACGCCAGCCAGCTTAGCCCGCTCCATATGCATGAAGGCGCACTCACAGACACGAAAGTTCCCGGGGAAGGGGAGGGGGAGAAGGGAGAGGGGGAGGAGTGGGGAGGAACAGAAGGAAGGGAGGTGGGGGGACAGGAGAGGGGGAGGAACAGGAGAAGGAGAGGAGAGGGGGAGGGGAGGAAGGGTGCGAGGAGAGGCTCCAGCCCTGTGATGAAGGAGTTTTTTGTTCATGAATTGTTTGTGGGGCGCCCAAGGTCACGGGGGAATGTTTTTGTTTCTGTTAATAAACACAAAATGCACGAAAATCCAAAGAAACCCACTCGCCCAGCCATCACCTTGGCGCACTTCAACAAAACGCGAGGCGGCAACGAAGGCACAAGAATCGAGCAGAAGTTTAAAAAGTCCCCGAGTAGACACCAAATATTTACCCGCATGCAAGACGGCATGACAACGCTCCATGCCGACAGCTTTCTAATTTTACTAAAATAACTACAAGAATAGTAATGATGCAGAAACAACTCCACGAGAAGTCCTGAAGAGCCCCGAGCCTGCAACAACTGCGCAGTTACCACTCACGCCCCATAACCTGGCGCCCGCACACACGCGCACGCACGCACGCACGGTCGCTAACCACACGGGAGCGTTGACGGCGGTACAAGCACACAAGCAGACGGAACGCCACTCGGAATGCGTTGCCGAGTTTTAATGCACGCAAAAAAATCGAGTGCCTGCTTGAATAGGATGAAGGCATAGTAGGCTGGGTGATGTGCATTAGAATGGACAATAAATTTGCCTCTCTGCCTCTCTCTCTCTCTCTCTCTCTCTCTCTCTCTCTCTCTCTCTCTCTCTCTCTCTCTCTCTCTCTCTCTCTCTCTCTCTCTCTCTCTCTCTCTCATGGGTGTTTCTCTGCCTAAAATGGATTTTGATGGCCTGTAAAAAAAAATCAAATACTGACAAGACACACACGAACGCGCACACACGCCCCCGCACACACACACACACACACACACACACACACACACACACACACACACACACACACACACACACACACACACACACACACACACACACACACACACACACACACTCCCAAACGCACACGCGCGCCCCGGCCACCTCACCCTCCTTCCCTCGTCTTAATAACGTGTGGGATGCGCCCGAAAGGTCACGCTTTCGAGAGGGAGGAACCGCGGGAGGGGGTGGCATATGGGGCAGAAGAAAGGGGGGGGGGTACCAGACTCAAGTACCATTCAAAACCGAAACCATTCTGCACTGTCTTTTGTACTCCCTTGCGAAATGGTGTCGGTGTATGGTAGAACGGACGAGTATAGTTCTTAATATTATGATGGAGTGGTGCTACGTGTTTCTTCGAATAAGGTCTATCCACGTTTGGAGACCACTGCTATGTGAGGTACTATGCTGAAGCACCAAAGGGCTGTGTGCTATATTTTAATGCCATGTTAGAGGTGCCATTCACATAAAATAGTATTTATAAGGAAGATATTCCGTTTCATGCACTGCGTGTGAACAGCGCACTTCCTGAAACGCCTACATTGCTTGCGTGTTTTAAAATCAATATCGCTACCCAGGGAGAATAATGACGGTTTCGTGGGAACAAGGGTCAGGCAAGGCACAGCCAGAAAGCATGAATAAAGAACTAAAGGCAAGAATAAATAATTAATAATTCAAGTAATGACTGGAAAACAAAGAGCTGAAAGTTAAGTGTTGCAATACATATTGCAATACCAGCATGCCTAGAGGACCCTCTTACATCCAATAAGGGCACACTTAAATTTTGCATAAGATCAAAAAATAAACTTCCCCTAGTTCTGCAGGTCGCCTGTAGGTTAGTGTGCCGTGTAATGACAGGTCAAACATAATGAAACTCAAGTCGCTATAATCACTCCACAGCATTTGTTTTCACTGTTTGTCTCTGAGCAACAAATGCATTAAGAAACTGATAACTGCTCATTTTATCCTTTTGTTGTCAAGGCATCAATTCGTCAAGCAGGAAGAATGCCAGCAGCTGATTCCATTTAATATTATTGATTATTTTGTCATCACCCTCTCAGAAGGTCAACTTCTGTGACTAATGTGGAATTCGTGCGAAGCAAGTGACCGACAGCTGATAAGAGAGAAAGCTGGTTATTCAACAGCAGGCTGGACTGTATTATAAGATGGCCAGAGCTTCTATTATCCAAACCAAGAGATAACTATCAGAACTCTCCCCGTGTGCATACATTAAAGGGATTATCATAAGAAGCCATGTTTTTGTGATTCTTTTTATATATCACTTTAGTTACACTACTAGCAAACACGATGCCAGTCACACTTTCGATATCGTTGTAATTTCATAACGCTATCTTACATACAGCACATGTGAAGAATCATTAAAGAAACTTTATCGTATAACTGCGTGAAAAGTGTCATAATTTTCGCGTAGCGCAAGAACATTATTCCGACCAAGTAATTTGAAACAAATGAAGGTGCGCATCGCCTGACCCTTTTATCTTCATCTATGCATTTCAAATCCCTCGATCGTAAAGAACTACTCATTCAAAATCGACTAATCCTTGAAGCTAAAGGCGACAGAGCTTTTATTTTACGGCGCAAAAAGAAAATGTCATCTTTAGGAACTAAATTGTCTTTTTCGAAGTAAATATTCATGAGCAGAACATTTCTGCAAATAATGCAAAAACTCGTAAAAGAACTGCAGGGAATTTCGTCTTCCACCCTCCGTCAACTTATATTTCTTCAACTTACTTCTATTTTTTAGGTAGCTTGTTACCTACTATTTTCTCTCAGTTTTAGTTCGTTTGCTTTTATGGCTGCCAATATGTTCAGAATGCACGCATAAACCTGAACAAAAGCTGTAAAACGACTAAAAAGTAAAAAGAACTTGAAAACCCTTTCAGACATTAATAACTATGCATTCCACTCCTCGCACTTCCGAAGTAGCATATACACGCACACGCACACCCATCCATAACCACATACACACACACGCACGCACACACGCACACACACACACACACACACACACACACACACACACACACACACACACACACACACACACACACATTCACGCTCACAAACAAACAAACAAACAAACACGCACACACAGACACACATCTGTCCCTTTACAGCGTCCTCCGAAAAGGTCGCACACTCAGATGCACCTGCTCTCTGGTCTCATCCATGAGGGGCCCTCCATGCCTCATACTTGGTCAGTCATCACAACCGCCTTCACCTGACATTTTCGTCTCATGACCCCTGATTAGCTAGACCTGATTAAGAAAAGGGTTAATTACGAACGAGGCTAATGATTGCCAGCGTTGCATCAGGTGGTTCTCCTCTGCTTTCGTCATCCGATTCTCCCCAACACCTGTGGCTTCGCTGTGCTTGTGTCACTCCACCACCTGACTCGCTCCCTCTCTTCCCTCTCTCCTCTGCAGTAGCCCCGCGCCACCTGGCTCCCTTGCATCAAAAGTCTCTTCCGCCATCTGACTCTTCCTCATACCTGTCTCTTGAGTTACCGCGACCACCTGCGCCTCCCTCTCGAACTCTCCTGAGACAAATACACCGGGTTTTCCCTGACTTTCCTGCCTCTCCTCTTCATCTAACAATCCTTCCTGACCCTCCTGCCTCTGCCAATTCTCATTCACTTCATCAACTCTTCCTCTCCCCCTCTCCCTTTTCGGCTGACAAAGTCTGCCCCACCTGCCACCTAAGAGACAGAATCACCTCCCTGGCAAACCCTCCTCCGCCACCTACAACCCTCCACCTGCCACCTACCACCTCCCAAGACAGAATCCAACACCACCTGACAGAACCCCCGCCCCCCTCGCCCACCACCTACCACCTGAAGTGAGAGAATCCAGCACGACAAGGGGCCAGGTGCGTCCTCCAACGCGACACTCAACACCGCGGGTATCTTGAGCTTCCCCTTGCGATATCAAACTGTTTTTTCCACGGCCGTTATAGATGAGCGCTGACGTAATACTCATCATATTGCTCCTGCAGGAATCCGCACGCAGGTCTTGCAGGACGGCCCCTCGCTCCTCGGGGATGTGCTTGATGGTGATCACGGTGACGATGGCGATGGTAATGGTGGAAGTAGCGTGATAAGTGATGACGGATAAATGGTAGTGGCTGATGACGTTGGATGTGATGATGATGTATAGTGATGGTAGTCATATTGTAAAAGCATTGAAAATGATGATGATAATGATACCAAGGATATCATTAACATTGTGAGTACCAAGGGTACTCACAATGTTAATTATTGTACAAGTGTTGGCGATGATCATTACGGCAATCATAAAAGTGAAAATAACTGTGAAGATCTTGAACTACAGAAAAGGGAGGAGGAAGGGAATCAAAACACAAAACATGGATATTAACCATCTCTGAATCCAATAAACACTGAAAAGGCATGAACATTATGATGTATAAAATGTTAAGTTACATAATGGAACAAAACTAAGTCTGTCGTTCGTTGTAGTATAAAATGAAAAAAACAGCAAAATAACACAGAGCCATCTGCAATACCTCATGGTTGCAAATAATTTTCAGGAATACCAAGTAAGCTGAGAATAGTCATTGCAAACAGAGAATGCGGGTGGAATAAAAATAAAAATAAAGAAATATAAATACGAATAAGACGAAATATATTTCTTTTATTCAAAGAGACGACAGGGTTTGTTATGCAGTGTTCAAATACAACGTTCGCACAATTGTTTCTGTTATTATTTAGTCACTGTTTTTGTTCTTGCTCTGGTCAGGCTGAATGTTCTTTTGTTTATTATTGTTTGTTTTTTTGCCCTTTCTTCCTTTGTTTTCTTTCTTCTTCTTCTTGTCTTTACGCGTAATCATATCTTCTTTTCGTTACTGTACTTGCATTTCTGTCCTTATTCTGGACTTTGTCCTTGTGACTCTTCC
Organism: Penaeus monodon; assembly: GCF_015228065.2. Classification (NCBI taxonomy): domain Eukaryota; kingdom Metazoa; phylum Arthropoda; class Malacostraca; order Decapoda; family Penaeidae; genus Penaeus; species Penaeus monodon. The sequence continues at coordinate 16,248,996 of NC_051388.1, forward strand.
AGTCATTTCCACCACTGGTCTCGCTTCCCTTCTTTTCTCACGCCTGTTCTTGTCTCTTTTCTTTTCTCGGCCCTGTTCTTGTTTTCGTTTTCATTTATATTCTTGTTCTTGGCGGTTTCTTTGTTCTTATTCTTTCCGTCATCCCTGTCCCTGCGTTCGTTATTTACTACATATCTCCTTGGAATTTCTATCAGTAACTGCTCCCGGGCATCCTGGTACCGTCTCCTTTTAGCTGTAGTCGAAAACGTCTGACAAAAAATTAAACCAAAAATCTATTTCGGAATTCTAAGCCTATGTTTTAGGTATAAAAGTAAAATTAATTTCAAAACTGTAAATATACATTCCATTTTTGAAATCTACCTTTTAAAAAGCTCTCGAAGTCGTCTAAACCCAGTTTTCCGTTTAAATGTAAATTTTATTTTTTCCAAATCTTAAATTATTTTTTTCTTCCCATAATCAAACTACAAACTCGCCAGAATCTTAAACAAAAACAGAATTTATTTCAAAAAGCAAAAATCAAATCTTCGAATATCTTTACATCTTCATGCTATATATCTCAAAAAAAAAAAAAAAAAAAAAAAAAAAAAAAAAAAAAAAACTTCGCCCCAGCCTAACCTACAAATCCCTCTCCGTTCCTCCACCCTTGCCCATCCCCACAAGAAAAAAATCATATCTAAATAAATTTCAAAATCAAACGCTCTTCTAAATCCAATCTAGAATCAAGGTGGAGCGGCCCCCAGCTGAAGAAACACCCTGAGTTAAGTATAAACGTAAACTCTTGTGGTGCCGAGTTTACACACGCACTTGAACACTACTCGTTTATTACTGAATGCAATTGATACGGTCCTTCAAGACTCCTTAAAAAGAGAGGGAGGGGGTGGGGCGAGGGGAGAGGGGGTGGTGGTGAGGGGGGAATGGGGCGAGGGGTTCAGATGGGTGAAAGAACTTTGGCATCGGTTTTGAACTTTAAACATGACCATAATTTACAACTGCATTGGAAAGAAATTAAACCGCCATTAAAATCTCTTGTTTGTAGACTACAGTCAGACCTCGCTCACTCACTCACCTATTCACTCCCCCCCCCCAAAAAAAAAAAAAAAAAAAAAAAAAAAAAAAAAAAAAAAAGTGAGGTTAAGACGGGGCTAAAAATAGCCTTAACATTGATTTTCAACCAGGTATGAATAGAAAAAATAATACGATCGTCATAAAACTGAAACAAAATTCACGTGTTTTACATCGTGAGTCACACATTAATCTACTTGTACATGACTGATCGTTCCTGTATGAGTAATGCGACTGAGGCTTATTATATATAATTTATTAGCTCTTCTGTTGCACTGGTAGCAGTTTTGCGTTGCAATAAAACAGAACACTGATGATGATGATGATGGTAAGAGAAATCATCATAATTAAAAAATGACAACAATAACAACAACAATAATAATAAAAATATCAATACTAATGATGAAAATATGATAATAATAATTCAAGAATAAGAAGAGGAAGAATAAGAGGAGGACGAATAAGATCAAGAAGATTAATGATAGTAATAATGATAGAAAATAATAACAATAGAAAATAACGGTGATAAATGTAAATATAATGATAATAATAACAAAACAATAGTAATATTAATGGTAATAAAATTGATAATATAAAAATTAAAGGATGATAAGAGTAACGATAATAATAATGATGTTGAAGATGAAGATGATGATAATGATGATGATGATGACTATAACAATAATAATAATAATAATAATAATAATAATAATAATAATAATAATAATAGTAATAATAATAATAATAATAATAATAATAATAACAATAATAATAACAAGAAACAACAACAAAACAACAACAACAACAACAATAATAATAATAATAATATTAATAATAATAATAATGACACCCGAATAACAAAAACAATAAAATCATAATAACGCTAACAAAAACAGTAATACTCGCCATCCCATAATAATGCAAATGCGCCACACAGGTGCTGCTGCCATCGATAATGAGGGCAACGATGACGAAGTGTGTGTCCGCAACGAGCGAAGAACGACCGAAGAGCTTATGGTTCCTGGAGCTGCAATTCAACGCCAGGGCTTCTTGTGCTGCAGAGGACCTAACGGCGACCTCTTTATTAAGCTTCCTTTTCGACTTTGATGGATATGAAGGCGGCGATGATGATGAAGGTGATGATACGGGATGGGGCTTTTGAAAAGGGCTTCTCCTATTTTTGCCTTTTTTTTTCTTCTTTTCCTACATACTCTTCCCACCCCCCTTCGTTCCATCACCTTTCCTTCTTTATTTTCGGGGGGGGGGGCAGCCTGGTGACACCCGTCGTAAAGATCATTTGGCCGCGAGTGACTTCATCAGTTTGACCTTCCGCATCTTCAGGGTGAACTGTTGCCACACTCCAGCACAACAGCCTTGCCAGCAGCCTGGCAACCTCAACCGCAGGGTCGATGATGACAATCCATTTAAAATCATCAGCGTTGGATAAATAAAGTTAACGTGACGAGTGACAGCCTTCAGTGTCGTGACACGACTGTGACAGGGTAAGCAAGCAGTGCCTTGATGGCGGCGCTCGCGTCGCACAGGGACAGCGGCGGCGGCGGCCGGCGAGCGCGGATTCTTTGCGTCTTTTCGCCTGTTGCCGCTGACCGCAACATGATTACCCGTGAGAGCACGCCCACTCGCCTGAGAGCCTCTGGCGTCACCGCCCAAAACGCTCCCCAGAGAACTGCTCAATAATTGCCTCTAATCCGCTGGTCATGGCGGGCGTCGCTCCCCGGCGGCGGCGCCTCCCACCGGCCGCCTCGACCAACGCAAACAAACACTAACAAGGCGCAGGCAGGGTGAAGGCAGGCGGGCAGGCGGAGGGCGTGCGGGCGGAGGGCGTGCGGGCGGACGGGTGGGGCGGGCGGGAAGGGCGGCAGCTGCAGCCTCGACGGGCTCGGGTGGGCGATGTCTTTGCGAAGCGTTCCCGGCTCCATTGAGCGTGATTGCTTCAAAGTGCTTCTCAACTGCGCCAACTGTGAGTTATTTACGCGTGGCTTAACTCGGCCCGAAATGCAACAGAAGCAACAATTATCCTGCTGTCTCTCAAGGCCAGATGGTCAAACAACTTTTACGGAAGCTTATTAGCACTGCAATACCTCACAGGCGCGCGTCAAGGTGCAATGCAGCCGCTCTACCGGTCCATTCACCAGAACACTTATCAGTAATGCCCGTGTTCCGACAGAGCCTTGGCAAACACAGCTCACGAAAACACACAAACACACCTGAACCCACCACAAAAAGCCGAAAACAAAATCATACTCGTCAAATTTAACCACTGCATTCAAACGTACGAGTGCAGGCGTAGCCACGAATGCTCTATCATCAGGCCCACGATGATACCAAATAAATCCATCATGATACCGCAATTACACCTGCTTATTACACATGTACCAATGCAACATTAGTCATGAAAATTAACCCCTCCGAAACCGTAAACACACTCTCTGACCTGTACACCGGAAATGCTACCCCCAAAATCGCGCTTAAAAAATAATAAAAAATAAACATTTTAGAATAAAGCTATCACCGTATCCATTTCACTCTCCCCAACCTCTAGCCACACCTGCCCCCCCCCAAAAAAAAAAAAAAAAAAAAAAAAATGAAGTAAACAAAATGACTTTAAAAAAAATAAACAAAACAAATAATAAAGATAACCTTTCCACTTGGAACTTTGATTCAGACACGAAAATGACGGCCTTCTTAAAACGCCGAGTCACCATCACCTCCCCATCGGCATAAGTAAAAATGACATCACCTCGACTCCTCGCGGCGTCCATACACCACCAACACTAATTTTTCCGACATCATTCTCGAAGTATTTTGCGTGGGAAGTCCATCTGACTTGGAACAAATCCGTTTGAGTTCGCTTCAGTCACGCTTCAGAGGGAGAGGGAGAGGGAGAGGCAGAGGGAGAGGCAGAGGGAGAAGGGGAGAGGGAGAAGGGGAGAGGGAGAAGGGGAGAGGGAGAGGGAAGTTCACCGCGAACGCCTCATTCAAAATGTCAAAGATATTACTGAGAATTTGATGACCTTTTTCCTTTAGACTTTTCTATCTCTGACTTTTTTTTCGTTTTTTTCTCTCTATTCATACAATTATTTATCTTAATCATCTCTACTTTTTTCTTTACTTTTCTTTTACCAATGCTTTCCGACATTTTTGTTTCTTTATCATCATTTTCCTCCTTCCACGTCTACAATTCCCCTCTCATTTTTCAACCAAACATTAATAAACATAAAAAAAACATATAAATATCACGCAAAAACAAAATAATTATGACAAACGTAAATAAATAAAAAATAAATAAAAAATAAAGTTTAAACCAAACAAATTGATAAAAAAAATTAAAAAGCCGAATTTTCCTCCTTTTAAAACCCCGCCTTTCGTGCGCTTCGTAGACCTTCCCGTGAACAACCTGCGGCGTAAGTAGCAAGCAGGCTTCCTCTGGCACGCTTCGCCACCGCTTTTATCATTTCCTTTTTTTACTTCCTTTTTATTCTTACTCTTACATCTTGCCTCTTTTCGTTATCTCCTTTTTCCTTCGTTGCCTTTTATTACTTCTTCACCTTTCCCATCATTTTTTATTGCCTTCCTTTTTTTTCTCTCTCTTTCAAGCCGAGGTCATATACTTGTCGGGGTCACGATCCCGCTGGCCTGACCCAACCCAGGGGGAGGGGGGCGGGGAGGGGAAAAGGATTGATAATAATTATTAAATATAATGGTAACGACAAGGATTCATAATGATAATGATTATATATTGACGGTAATGATGAGGATGAGGACTATTATCATTATTATTATTATCATTATCATTAATCAAGAACAGCAAAAGCAGCAGCAGCAGCAGCAGCAGTAGTAGTAGTAGTAGTAGTAGTAGTAGTAGTATACTTTTAGTGTCGTTATCATTATTATCAATCACCACAACCATAAAAATAACAGCAACAATAATAATAACAATAACAATAATAATTATCACAAATATAATAACAAAAACGGGAACCTGTTGCCTACACTGAACGCTCTTTCCTAAATCTGCGAGCTTGAGGGAAGGAAAGGAGGGGGAGGAGGTAGAGAAGGAGGAACGGGAAGGAGAGAAAACATGTGGGAAGGGAGAGGGGTAAGTAAAGGAGGAAGGGAAAGGGAAAGGAGGAAAAACAAAAGAGGAAGGAGGATATGACGGAAAGAAAGAAGAGGGGGAAAATGAGAGGGGGGGGGGGGCAAGAAGAAAAAGAAAGATGGAAGAATGGAGAGGAGGAAGGGGGAGAAATAGAGAGGGAAAATGGAGAGGAGGAAGGGGGAGAAACAATGAGAGGGAAGTATGGAGAGGAGGAAGGAGAAAAGGAGAGGGAAGAATAGAGAAAAGGAAGGAGGCGGACCAGGGAGGGCAGAGCTGAGAGTGCGAAGGAGTGGGAGGCGGGAAGGCAGAAGGTCCTACAGCTGGGTCTCTCAGCTCGTCCACAAAACAGGAAGTAAAGAAACCACCAAAGGAGTAAAAGAATGGGAGAGAGAGAGAGAGAGAGAGCGAGTGAGCGCACAAAATAGACAGACCAAAGGCAGACAAACAGACTGAAGGACGGAGGGAAAACATAAAAGAAAAATCAAATGTAAGTTTCCAAGAGTCTAAGAAACAAGCTACCCCCCCCCTTCCACACACACACACACCAACACTACGGTCAGCAACAATTACGCCTTGATGAAAATGATGATGGAAGGTGATGATGCAGACAGGCTGCCGTTACCTCATCCTGCCCGGAGTCACCGCACACACACACAACCACATACACACGTACAAACACAATACAGTGCAATGCAACGTGACATAAAACAACAAAAATGCAATAAAATACAAAATACAATACATAATAACAAGAACATAACACACCTAATACAATAACAATAAAATACAATGCAAAGTAACGTAACACAACACAACACACACGCATGCACACACCGCACGCCACCGCCCGCAACATAACACCGGCATCGCGCACACAGATGCCCACAGAACAAGTTATCCAAGAACAGCTTACAACTCGTCATCTCCAGACAGCGCATCATTACAGCATCTTTCACCGTACCATCAAGCTATGAAGACGCGTGTCGTGACCAGGACGAGGGGGGGGGGGGATAAACATGTAGGTAAATATATATTTGCTAAGCGAAAATACAGACGAAATTCTCCTGACCTCTTTTCCACCTCCCCTTCCCCTCCCTTTCTAAACGGAACGAGAAGACGACAGACGTCAAGTTGTGTATGTTTTTACAAGAACCGAAAAAAAGGAAAAAAGAAAAAGAAAAAAAAAACATTCTGTACTTTAAGAGAAAATTTAAAAAAAGACGAAAAAGAAAAATGTATATATACACATCCACAAACAACAGCAACAGATACACCAAACACAATGGAACTCAATACGCCCACTCAAGCACGCTAATGCAAATAAAAGCAAAGGTAATCGTAAAGAAGAGATCCACGCAATCACACGCGAAGAGAAACGGCGAATCGCCAGAACACGCCGGACGGACATCGCAAGCGCCGGCTCGGCCAAACAAAGCAAAGCGCTCGGGTGGAATAATAATAATTAAAAATAAATTAATATATACATCATTTCCGCAACAGAAACAAAAGGACAAAAATCTGTGTAGGCGGTAGAGGAAATGGGACGAGGAGATGGAAGAGGGGGGAGGAAGAGGAGGGAAAAGAGGGGAAGTGGAGGAGGAGAGGGAGAAGGAGGAGAGGGAGAAGGAGGAGAGGGAGAAGGAGGAGAGGTAGGAGGGGGAGAGGGAGGAGGGGGAGAGGGAGGAGGGGGAGAAGGAGAAGGAGGAGAGGGAGGAGGAGGAGGAGGAGGAGGAGGAGGAGGAGGAGGAGGAGGAGGAGGAGTAGGAGAGAAGAAGAAGAAGAAGAAGAAGAAGAAGAAGAAGAAGAAAAAGAAAAGAAGAAAAAGAAAAAGAAAAAGAAAAAGAAAAAGAAAAAGAAAAAGAAAAAGAAAAAGAAAAGAAAAAGAAAAAGAAAAAGAAAAAGAAAAAGAAAAAGAAAAAGAAAAAGAAAAAGAAAAGAAAAAGAAAAAGAAATGGAGGAAGAGAAGAAAGAGAGGAGGAACAGCGATAAAAAATATATAATAATAATAATAATAATAATAATAATAATAATAATAATAATAATAATAACAATAATAACAATAATAACAATAACAATAATAATAATAATAATAATAATAATAATAATAACAATAACAATAATAATAATAATAATAATAATAATAATAATAATAATAATAATAATAACCAGAAGCAAAAGAAGAAGATGATGAAGATAAAGGAGGAAGAGGAGGAAAAGAAGATGAAGGAATATAAGAGAGGAGGAACAGCGAGAGGAACAATAATGGGAGGAGGAGGATGAACTGAACGAGAATGGAGGGAGAGCAACAGGTGTATGCGGTGGACAGATAAAAGAAGGAAGAGGAAGAAGAGGAGTAGGAGTGGGGGAGGAGGAGGGCAGAGGGGCGTCGCCGTACAGCGGGGCGTTTATCCCCTGTATAATGACGCTGTAATTCATTCGAACACTCCCTCGCCCCCGCTCAGCCTCCGTACCGCTCCCCGCTGGGCGAGCGACGGGACGGGCGGCAGGAGCGGGCGGCGGAGGAGCTCCTTCCACGGTAAATATGCATAATTATCCATGCTTCCCTGTTATCCTGTTCGTGTAACAGAATGGAGGAAGCGGAGACAGTTACACGGTTTCAATTATTCATCACTATTTTCATTTTTGCAAGACGGGGAAACACAATCAAGTAATGTAAGCGAACACAAAGATTGAGACATCAGTTTCGCTCCCTCGCCCCCCCCCCCTTTCTACCCCCCACAAACGCAAACACATGTGCTACTTGACAGAGCCACCTACGGATAACATTAACACAAGAAAAACATACCCTACGAAATGTATGCTTCCCTTCCCCAACTCGGACGAAAGAAAGAAATGATAAAATGATGAAGAAAGCTTAATAAAGGTATAAAAAGAGAAAATAATCCCCCCTTCCTCTCACAAAGAAAGAAGAAACAGCGAAAACGAAGAGAAGGAAAGCGAAGAAAAAGCAAAACGAAGAAAAAGCAAAACGAAGAAGAAAAGGGAAAACGAAGAAGAAAAAAGGAAAACGAGGAAGATGGAAAGGGGAAAACGAAGAAGAAAAAGGGAAAACGAAGGAGGAGAAAACCGTAGTTCGTCTCGTCCAAGCTCCATCCCACTTGATCCTCCACGTAAGCAGAGTGCGGTCACGACTGGTAGCCAGGATTGCGGTCGTGTCATGTGCGCGGTGCCACATTTACGCTCGAAATATCAGGTTCCAGAGGGCACGGAGCCCTTAGAATGAACGTTGCGCTTACTTGCTGCCTTAACTCTGACCAGCTTCTGAAAAATCACGTCTCCATGATCGAGTCACGCAAACATCCCCGCACAATAAACCCCAATCAGATCCATCCCGCAGATAACTGTGCTCGGACGCAGGGCCTTCATCCCTTTGGCGATGGAGGCGTGCATTCATGAGGGCGGGAGGGGGGAGGGGGGTGCAGCCCATGGACGCAGAGAGAATGCACGTTTCCTGGGCGGGGAGTTGTGTGCGGCTGTCGTGCTATTCTGACGCGCCAGTCACGACGCCGTCACGCCTCGTTAGTCAAGCCGCAGCACAGGAACCTACACGTAATGACAGCCCAAGGTCAGCCTCACTCATCTCTCCGGCTCTTCCCCTTCCCCTCTTCCTCTCTCGTTCTACACCCCTTCATCTATCTAGCCATATCACCATACATGTAGGTACACCCTTTAAATCCTTTCTCAACGCCATAGTGTATATATATCTCCCACAGCTCACCCTTATGGTACACATGGACGTATATTTCCCCCGCCACCTGCTTCATCACCCTGTCCGCACCCTGTGTCACCTCTTAGGGATGAACGTGGGCATGCATAAACACTGCAACAATCTCATCTTGGGCTTGTGACTCCTATAACCTTTAGGAAGGATGACATGACCGTGTAACGAAGGCGATATGGCTGAGCCTAGGATGGCGTGTGTGTGTGTGTGAAGCTGACCTCCACAGTGATTTGACTCTTACTGTCCCATCACGTGATCCAAAGCGTTGACCAATGAGCGAGGTGGAAACCAACACATTTCAATCCCATACCTTCTTGTAATCTCGTTTCTAAGCTGTCCACACCTCCGTCTCTATGAATGGCAGCAGATTTCTATGAGCATCATCTTCCATCTACCCATTTTAAATGTGGGCCAGTCGACGAGTGCAAGCAGTGATCTATCGCTCCGTTACCCAAGCAGCAAAGAGGCGACCACATGTAAGAGTATCAAGAGTAAGGACCTGATGACCCGTTTTTGCAAATGAGACTAGTATCCCGCGGGTGATCCGCTGACCCACGTGCCATTCGTGATACGGCGACCCATGCACGGGCTGCTATCAGGTGACCCGCCCCTCGGCCGTCGATGTGCTGGTCTGCTTGTCAGCTAGTGGTCTGGGGTTCCAAGGATGATGACACATGCTCATGCCACACCTGTAATTATTTCCCCGAAGAACTTCAAAGACTGATGTGATGTCATTTGTCTTTTAATGTCACCGAATCAGATTAAGTCGCAGGCCCCGAGGCGAAGACATGCTTTCTTCCCTGCGGCTTTTGAGAAGCAGTCAGTGGCCAAACCTGCAACCTGCTTTTTATAAATGGCTAAAGCACGTGGTAATAAAATATCGCCTTACAGGGATTACCATTACATAACGGTAATGGCGATAAGAAAAATACATCATGACATTTCAGTATTCTCTGAGATCATG
>NC_051388.1:16266383-16268883 GCF_015228065.2 Penaeus monodon
GAGGGGAGAAGTTAAAAGGAGGGGAGAAGTTAGAGGGAACGGAAGGGGGAGCTAACTAATGGGGCAGTGGGGAGGTTAATGGGGAAGGGGTGAGAGTGAAGTTAAAGGAAAGGGGAGAAATATCTCGGTAATGGGGCAGAGGGAGTTTAAAGGGAAGAGAGAAGGGGGTAGGGGAAGGTGAAGGTACGGGGAAGGCGAGGGGTGAAAGGGAGGGAGGGAAGGTTTGAGGATAAAGGGGGTAGGGAGAGAGTGGGAGTGGGGGCGCTGGAATTAACGTAAACAGATAAAGCAAAAAGAATATATATCGTTTTGAGACACAAAAGATAATAATCGTTTTACAAAATGTATTACTGATATACGCACGTGAATGAGTTCCTCGAGGGAAAAATAAAATAATTCCCTTAAAATATGCAAGGTTCTTGGGCAACTTAATGGGCTGGTAAATCATACCCGTGGCACTACTTAGAATAATTCTCGTAATATCATTTCTACGGTGTCTTTAATCATTAGGTTAACAACAGTCCCCTTAATAAAGTTATATAATCTTTACATACTAAATACCTGTAATAACAATACATACGAACCAAAATTTTAAAAATACATACGATGAAAAAACAACAACAAAGAGCGCCAAATTTCAAGCAACGAAGCGTCAGTGTATACATTAACAAAAGCAGTTAAGGTTGTTTTTTTAAAGCAAGAACATCCTGAATAACAATCAAGGGGCCGGGCGTGCGTGCGCTGGCGGGGCAGAGCGCACCAACTCGAGATCTGGAGGGCTAATATGGGGAAACCTGTTGCTCTCTCTCTCTCTCTCTCTCTCTCTTCTCTCTCTCTCTCTCTCTCTCTCTCTCTCTCTCTCTCTCTCTCTCTCTCTCTCTCTCTCTCTCTCTCTCTCTCTCTCTCTCTCTCTCTCTCTCTCTTACACACACACTAACTTGTCTTTCTCTTTCTTTTTTCTTAGTTTTCCTTCTTTTTTATATTTGTTAAATGTCTGTCGGTTAGCTAGTTAGTTTGTACAACTGATTAGCTGCCCATTCTATCTCTACTTTTTTGTCTCTATTTGCCTGCCTGCTACCAGCCTGCTGCCTGATTGCCTGCTACCTGCCTACTTGCCTGCCTGCTTGCCTGCCCGTCTTCCTTCTCTCGACTGGCATAAAATTTACGCAAGGTCAGTACTGATACTCACCTCTTTCAGTCTGTGTGTATTTCAACCACCCGCCCACGAAAAACAAATAAACAAACGAATGATAACAAACAAAAATAAATAAATAAATAATATAAATCCCCTTCCTCATTCCTTCTTGCAACACTTCCGCCTCCTCTGTTATCATGTCCCTCTTCTTCCCCCCATTCATCCTTCCCTCCTTCCTCCAGCTGGCCTCCATACGCCTGCATTCGCTCCTCCAGCTGCGTCGGTCCCGCCTTCGGTCCCACGCTCGCTCGGCGAAAACTCATGCAACTTCTTTAATGTAAGAGTCTGTTGCAACTTTTCGAATTGTTATTATTATTTTTCTTTTTTTCTCTCTCTTCTTTCCTTCGTTTTTTTTTTTTTTTTTTTTTTTTTTTGTCTCCCTATTTTAATCTGGTTCTAGTTTTTGTTTTTGAAGTCAAGTTTGCTTTCTTATTCTCTCTCAGGTTTCAGTTAATAATCTTTTCCTCCCCTACTTTTTCTTATTATGTTCCATTTTTTTAGCTTTTCCTATTCGTTTTCTTCATTTTCTCCGTTTCTATTGTCTTCATACTTTTTTGCATTGTTCCTATCCCCTTCACTATCCTTTTTTCGCTTCCTTTCTCTTTTCTTCCTGATCTATTCATTATATCCTTTCGTGCCCCCACCCCCATTTCCATATCTACTTTTGGATCTATTTCCGTTTTCAATCTTCTTTCCCTTCCCTCCATCTCCTTCCCTCTCCCCCTCTTTATCTTCTTCCTCCTCCTTCTGCATATTTCTTCTCAGACACGAAGCCACACCCTCCGTGAATTGCAAAAATAATTTGTGTTCTTGTTGCTACCCTTGGCGCGGAGACCATCTAAGGGACGCACAAAAACCTCCAATTAGCAACAAATAAGTTCAACGATTAGAAAAAAAAACAATAATAATAAATTGATAATAAAGAATATATGAATAGAATTAATACAACCCCCTAATATAACCCAGAACACGAATCTCCATGTTAAAACAAACACACCAAAAGAAGAGAACAGAAGAAAATAACAATAACAACATCTATACCAATAACAATAACACTAATGACAGACAACTAGGGTTCTTTGAAGAGGCGATGTTATGCAAATAAGGCCGTGTTAAATCACTTCCGCCTCGCATTACTTTCGCTGTCGCACTTATTCCCTCGTCGCTCATAGACATTCCTTCGCATCTCCTCATTCGCCTCTCATCCCTTGTGCAATAATGTGCTAGTGAGGGATGGAAGGAAGGGCGTGAAGAGGAGGGAGGGTTGGATGGAGAGGGAGAGATGTGAGGGAGAAAGAGAATGTA
>NC_051388.1:16288883-16291383 GCF_015228065.2 Penaeus monodon
CTCTCTCTCTCTCTCTTCATCCCCCTCTCTCTCTCTCTCTTCATCCCCTCTCTCTCTCTCTCTTCACACTCTCTCTCTCTTCTTCCTCTCTCTCTTCTCTCTCCTCTCTCTCTCTCTCTCTCTCTCTCTCTCTCTCTCTCTCTCTCTCTCTCTCTCTCTGTTTTTGGCTCTCTCTTTCTCTTTCCCTCCCACTCTCTCAAAAAACTCACTCACTCACTCTCTCACAATATGCAAAGTCACGCGCACATCATCTCTGAAAATATACATTTTCCTCTTCAATATCGGCGGTTCTCAGGTCATCGACGTTGCAGTGGATATACATATTCGAGTATATTTATCCTGGAGATGTTGCAAAATCATCGTTATATATATACGACATATTGCCACTGCTTGTCGATTAATTGGACATTTGGCCTGAGATGGGTGTGATAAAAAATCTCAAACCTGTCTTACGTGTGTTTTCAATCTCTGTTATGGGTTTACACCATTATGATAATGATCACCGTTATCATTATCATTACGTTTGTGAAAAGTGGACAGTTTCATATTGCTACATTTGTACATCTGTTACATTTTACTCTCTAATATTAATAATATCTAAAAATGTTTCGGTTCGCAATATCAATAAAATAAATACTATCGGAACCAACACAGATTCATGATTATCATTATAATTAGTTATTAACCTGAGTTGCAACCCTACCACATCAAACTCACTGTTGCTATCGGTAAAATAATGAAGGTTGTGATGATAATAAATATAAAGACCTGTGACGTGGAGAAACTTGGAGAAAAAATGGTGATAGGTTTGTGGTGCTAAGTTGGTGATGCTGATAGTGAAAGTGATGAGGTGATGGTCCTGATGATGACCACGGTATACTTTGTTTCTTGTAAAATAACGAAAGACATAGCAGTGCCTTGAACCATAAAAACATCTTTAAAAAATATATATTATACAGAAAACGAATAAAAATTAGATAAAAGGATAGACAATCAGAAAAATGAAGGGAAGAGGAGCAAGAGGAGAGCCGAGATCTAGGCCGGGCAGATTTCCCCGCCACTTCCCCTGCTGAGTGGCTTCGGCGCGCCCGCCCCTCCTCAACACACACGTTTACACACATATATACAAACGTACAAACACGCGGGCGGAACTCCATTGATAAATCTCGCCCGGGAGGAAACACGCAAAAAAGGAACGAATAAGTGTAATTCATGTCAGCTTTGAAGAAGGCGCGAGAAGGCTTCCGCCGCGGGCCGCGGGGGCGTCAGTCTGGGTCGCTTTTTGCTTGTCTGCCTGTCTGTCTGTCTTCTTCTGTCTGTCTCTGTCTGGTGTCTGAGTGTGTGTGGGTGAGTGTGTGTGCGTTTGTGTGTGCGTAAAAAAGGATGTTCATGTATGCACATGATTATATAAGCATATGTAATTGTGCGTGCGCGTGCGCGTGCACGTGCGCGAGTCTGTTAGTGTGTACAAGTTGGTATGTATGTGTATTTGTGGACGCGTGTGCGTATTTATGAAGAGCATGCTGCGTGTCGGCATCTTGGCACTGGTTTGGCACTGCCTCACCTCATTTCCCGCCACATCAGGTTCTAGCGGAGGGGGACAGGGGTTTTGCGGGGGGGGGGGGATACAACCTTTGTCGGTGACTCATCTGAATTCACTTCACTCACAACGACCACCAGCTTTGCTCAACGTTCTCAATTGCGATTTCAACCCGACTGTACCACGACTACGTACAACCAACTACGGCCACCGAAGCCAATTTCATCCCCGTGAAAATCCATCTAGTAACCACTAAGGACAATCCACCATTAACCCTCAACCCCACTTTTCGCGAACACAAATGCCGTTTCTCAAAACTCCTATTGCTGATCACGACGACCACTGCAAACTCGCCTATATTTCACCTACTTCACGCAAGAATACTCCCGAACTCTATCAAAACACAAACAAATATATATATTTCCATATTTATTTAAATGTAAAACCGTATAAAACCTACGTCCACGTCGATATCCGCCGGTGTAAAACACTCGTAAAATATACCTACACATACTGTAAATATACCCACCCATACTGCAAATATACCCACAACTGTAACTATATGCAAACATACTATAAGTATACGCACACATACTGTAAATATACGCACACATACGCTCACATAAATACGCAACATATAATTGAATCCTCTGAAGTTCACATTACACATAAGTGATAATTTCATTGTTTATAAACCATGAAATATTTGCATATCAAGAGCTGAGCGAAAATAGATGTCCATAAACTAAAGTGCGTTTATACAGGCAAGTATATCAATCACTCTCAATGGAGAGAGAGAATGAGAGAGAGAGAGAGAGAGAGAGAGAGAGAGAGAGAGAGAGAGAGAGAGAGAGAGAGAGAAGAGGAGAGAATGAGAGGAGAGAGAGAGGAGAGAGAGAGAGAGAGAGAGAGAGAGAGAGAGGAGAGAGAGAGAGAGAGAGAGAGAGAGAGAGAGGAGAG
>NC_051388.1:16293883-16296383 GCF_015228065.2 Penaeus monodon
CCTACCTTGTTTTTACTACACCCCCCCCCTCGCCCCCCCCCTTATTTTAACCCTTCAGTTGAGAACTAATAATAGAACCGCCCCATCTGACATACAAGCAGCGGAACCTTCACAAAAACAACATTGTATGTGGTGGGACCTGGCTTTTCTGTGCGTATACTACCGCGCCTATAAATACTCTCTCTCTCTCTCTCTCTCTCTCTCTCTCTCTCTCTCTCTCCTCTCTCTCTCTCTCTCTCTCTCTCTCTCTCTCCTCCCTTCCTCCCTCCTTCCTCTCTCTCTCTCTCTCTCTCCCTCTTTCTCTTTCTCTCTCTCTCTCCCTCTCCCTCTCCCTCTCTCTCTCTTTCCCCATTTACTGTTCTTACCCACAACATCAAAACTAACGTTAGAAAAGAGCTGATTAACATCGAACGTTGATCACAGCTGACATGTAAGAATATCTCTTTATGAAAGTGGGTAAAAAGGAAGTTAAGTGGAGAAAGGGAAAAATATATGAAAATTAGGATATAGATTAGGCGATATGTATGCAAGAGGATTGGAGCAAGGATATAAAATCTACAACACAGGTGCTGGATAGAATAAATTTAATTCATTTGGCCTTTTAATATACGTACACATGCATTTATATATACTTTTTTGTGTGTATGTGCGTGTGTGTGTGTGTGTGTGTGTGTGTGTGTGTGTGTGTGTGTGTGTGTGTGTGTGTGTGTGTGGTGTGTGTGTGTGTGTGTGTGTGTGTGTGTGTGTGGTGTGTGTGTGTGTGTGTGTGTGTGTGTGTGTGCCTCTGTCTGTATGTATGAATGCGCGTGTGCCTGCGTGTGTCTGTATATAGGTTTGTGCGTCTGTGTATTTGTGTGGCCGTGTGCATCCGTGCATATACGTGCGCAGTATGCATACACCACGCGCGCACACGACCAGCCCTCAACAGACCCCGAAGGCCACGCGCCCCAGCTAACGAGAGAGCGAGAATGGCCGACGACTCAATTCTTCTTTTATGCTTCCAGCCATTTCTCTCGGTCTTCCTCTCCTCATCTCGAGCGGGGCACAGCACCGCAGACTCCGCCAATTTTTTTCTTTTTCTTATTCTTTCCTCATTCTTCCTTTTTTTTTCTTTCTTCTTCCTTCTTTTCTCCTTTTCTTATTATTATTACCCCTCTCCTCCCCTTCCTCTTTCCCCTTCTCCCCCCCTTCTACCTCCCCTCCTTCCTCTTCCACCTTCCCCCTTCTCCTCCAATTCCCCTTCTCCCTCCCTCCTTCCTCTTCCACCTTCCCCTTTCTCTCCCCCTTCCCCCTTCTCCCTCCTTCCCATTCTCTCCCCCTTCCTCCTCTTTCCTTAATTGGTGGTGTCCACTTCGGGAAGAGACGGCTTAATTCGCCCCTCCTGGCTCCCATTGTGGGAGGATTAAACGGAGGCCACTGATAGACAACCACACATCTGAGTTTTTTCGCTTTTTGTACAAAATTGAAAGGAGAGCGAAGACGGGAGAAGAGAGAGGGGGGAGGGGGAGGGGAGAAGAGAGAGGGGGAGAGGGGGAGAGGGAGAGGGGAGAGAGAGAGAGAGGAGAGAAAAAAGAGAAGAGAAGAGAGGACAGAGAGAGAGAGAGAGAGAGAGAGAGAGAGAGAGAGAGAGAGAGAGAGAAACAGAGGTGGAGAAGGAGAGAGAGAGAGAGAGAAGCAGAAGTGGAGAAGGGGAGAGAAGGAGAGAGAGGATGAGAAGAGGAGAAGGGGAGAAGGGGAGAAGGGGCGAAGGGGAGAAGGGCAGACTGGACCTTCTATAAATAACGCAGATGTCCCCGTTACGGTATCAGCGGCCGGGACTCGCGGATGGGCATTATGAGTCTAAAGAAGGACTGGCTACTTGCCGAAGATGTTCAGAGCGCGTCGTGAGTGCGGCAGGCTTGCTTGTGAGGGACAGAGTGAGGGGGAAAATGTGAGTCTTCCGTGTGTGAATGTGTGAATGTGAATGTGTGAATGTGAATGTGTGAATGTGAATGTGTGAATGTGTGAATGTGTGTGTGTGTGTGTGTGTGTGTGTGTGTGTGTGTGTGTGTGTGTGTGTGTGTGTGTGTGTGTGTGTGTGTGTGTGTGCGTGCGTGCGTGCGTGCGTGCGTGCGTGCGTGCGTGCGTGCGTGCGTGCGTGCGTGTGTGTGTGTGCGTGCGTGTGCATGTGCGTGTGCGCGCGTGAGGGCGCAAGTAAGCGTAAGAAAAGATAGCGTACGCGTGTCTGCGCGTTTCAAGCTATGAGAGAACAAGAATAGAAAAAATGAAATCAGAAGCCCCGCATAATCAATTCCCAACACCAGAGCCATCGCCAGGAAACACAGATAAATTAGTAAACGCGCCGAGTGAACACGCAGAACGCGCGGACAATTAGTACCATAGGTAACCATTACCGTCTTGACGAGAGAGAGGAGAGGCAAGTGACATGACACTCTCGCTCTCCCAAGGTTAACCTGCTGACAGACATCTTAAATAAATCTGTCTGTCACTAATTCCGTAA
>NC_051388.1:16301383-16308883 GCF_015228065.2 Penaeus monodon
CCCCACCGTCCGAAACACGAAACGCAAAATACAGAGACCGCGTCACGTACGAGTCGCACATACCAACACCAACCCCCGCAAACACCATCCCGTTTTCCTCCAACCAAACACCTGTGCCCAAGGATCCCGCCCCGAAATGCCCCTCTAAATCCCTGTTATGTCTTTAAAAAAGAGTACATAGGAAGCTCGGCCGCCCTGTGGTTTTGCCTGGGCACGTGCGGCGGCCTGTGGGGTACGGGCGCGCGGCGGAATGCGGACTTCTGGCCGCGTTTTAGCAGATAAGTGACCTTATCTGTAATTTCTATCTTTATTGGTATTTGCCCACCTGCTCGTCTGTTTGCATGTGCGCTCGTGTTTTTTTATTTATTATTATTACTTTTTTTATTATTATCATTATTTTTGTTTTATTATTATTATTATTTTGTGTGTGTGTGAGTGTGTGTGTGTGTGTGTGTGTGTGTGTGTGTGTGTGTGTGTGTGTGTGTGTGTGTGTGTGTGTGTGTGTGTGTGTGTGTGTGTGTGTGTGTCGTGTGTGTGTACGTGTGTGTGTCTGTGTACGTGTGTGTGTCTGTGTACGTGTGTGTGTCTGTGCGCATGTGTGTGTGTGTCTGTGCGTATGTGTGTATGTGCGTATGTGTGCGCGTGTTGGTGTGTGAGTGTGCGTGAGCGTGTGCGCGCGTGTGTGTGCTTGGGTGCGTGCGTGCGTGTCATGAGTGAGTGGGAGAGAGAAGAAAAAGCGTCAGGAGAAGAAAATCATACGAACAAACAGACAGCCCCGAGAGCCAGACGGAGCCAGAGACCAAAAGGGGCAGAGAGGAGCGAGCCGCAGCGCGCGGGGTCGTAGGGTTCACGCCCCCCCCCCCCTCCTCGATATAATGCCGCGCCCAAAAGCCATCATTCTTTTCACTCACATAAAGCATTTGTTTTTATAAGCTTGTTAATGGCGAGTTTACGTTTGTTTGTACCCAATATTTGGATTACAAAGTTATTATTCCAAGACTTCAGAAAAGACAGCACAGTCAAACGACAGCCTGTTCCATCCGCAAAATATAAAAAGAAAAAATATTCATATAAATACACGCGACTTATCCACAAGATACAACTGCGAAGGCGGAATCCTTCCAATGGAAGTACTTGGCTTGCCTTCTTCAGTCTAACCCAAGTCCCCGCCACGCACCCAAACCCACCCAAAGAAGACGGAAACCCACACAAGATTCTAACCAGGACATACACTGCAGCGCAAAATACGACTCAACCCGCCTGAACCTCTTCCAACCCGCCTGAACCCCACCCAACCCGCCTGAACCCCTCCCAACCCGGCTGAACCCCTTCCAACCCGCCTGAACCCCTCCCAACCCGCCTGAACCCTCCCAACCCGCCTGAACCCCTCCCAACCCGCCTGAACCCCTTCCAACTCGCCTGAACCCCTTCCAACCCGCCTGAACCCCTCCCCACCCGCCTGAAGCATTCCAACCCGGTCAAGCAAATCTTTGAACCACCGCGTGTACGCAACAGCCCCCATATGGGCGTCCCAACCCTTACCCTCACCTCTCTCCGCCCACTTCTCGAACGCGTCTTAAAAATCCCCCTTAAGTAAATATAGCCAATATATTTTTTACTAATTTCTCTTATTTCTTCTTCTTTATTTATATCGTGCAGTAACGGTTGGAAAAAAAAAATCTAAAATATTTCTAGTACAACAGACAATTCTTTTTTTTATGTATTTAGTTTTTAATAATCCTGACAGCCAACATGGACGCTATTCATTATTCCGCCGTCTCCCACCTCATTACAGCATTACAGATTCATCTTTCCATTGACATTATCATAAACAAAATACAATATGAATATCTAATCTAAAATCAGTGATACTTTGGAGCAGGAATGTGAAAGCGAAGGTTATTATAGAAGATCTCACGGTTGATGTTTCAGTCACATTATTAAACATTAGTAGTTCAAGCCTACAACGCTCTTCCTGACTGACTGACTGCCTGATTATTTGTCTGTCTGTCTGTCTGTCTGATTATTTATTTGTCTGTCCGTCTGTCTGACCGTCCGTGACTGTCTGTCTGTCTACCTATCTGCCTATATGTCTATATGTCTGTCTGTCTGTCAACCTGCATGCCTGTCAGCATGCCTGTCCACCTGCCCGCCTAACCGGCCGGCCGGCCTGCCTGCCTGCCTGCCTGCCTGCCTGCCTGCCTGCCTGCCTGCCTGCCTGCCTGCCTGCCTGCCTGCCTGTTTACTTGCCTGCCTGCTTGTCTGCCTGTCTGTCTATCCGTCTGTCTCCTTGCCTGTCTACCTGCTGTCTATCTGTATATCATTCTATCCGTCTACCTGCCTACCTGCCTGCCTACCTGCCTGTCTGCCTGTCTGCTTGCCTGCTTGCTTACCTGCCTGTCTGCCCGTCCGTCCATCCGTCTCCCTCACTACCGGCAGTATGTCAGGCTATCCGTCTGCCTGCCTACCAGCCTGCACGCCAGTCTATCTTCCCCCTACCTTCTCTCCTTCTCTTCCTCATATCGCGTTACGATCCACAAGACATCAACGGCAAAAAATAAAGAAAGAAAGAAAATTGACACTCCACATAAATCATATTTTATCACTTCGCCCAACACTTATTCAAATCACCATTTTATATAAACATAATTTACTGCACATGAATCAGTTTTCAAAAGACGAGCGATACTTTTGGATAACTTTACCATTATCATTTACATATAAAACAGGTAACAAAGGTTCCCATCGCCTTCAAGAAATTTAAATCAACTTAAGACAATTAAAGCGGAAAAGTGATCACCCCCCAAAAAAAAGGAAGGTTTCAAGACCCACTTACACGAGATAATGAAGTTAACCGATTTCATTTCATTCATTTCATTTACATTGTTATTTATTTTTATTTTCTATTGTCTATTTGATTTCGAAAACTTAAAGGACTGATTTGTTAAGCTTTCATTTATTTACAGTACGTGTGTGATGGAATGTGTTTGAGATGATTGGTGATTATATTGATAGTGGTGATTGTGTGATGGAGACAGCGATGGTGCTGCTGTATTGGTGGTGATGTGATGCAGATGATGATGGTGGTGGTGTGATGATGATGACGATGGTGGTGGTGTGATGGTGATGATGACGATGGTGCTGGCGTGATGGTGATGATGACGATGGTGGTAGTGCGATGGAGATGATAACGTTGATGTGGTGTGATGCTGATGGTGGCGATGGTGGTGTTGATATTGATGATGATGAGATGATAAGGAGTGGGAGGAGGAGGAGCAAGTAATTATGGTCATAAAAAGAAGAGTAAGACGGGAGAGGAGAATAGTGAGAATGATAATGATAATAACAATCATTATTATCACTATCATTACCAATATTAATACTAATCATTATTACTATTATTAAAACTATTATTATTATCTTTATTATTAATATTATTATTATCATTATAATTATTATCATTATTATTATCAATATTAATATAATTATCATCATTATTATTATCAATATTAATATAATTATCATCATTATTATTATCACCATGATTATCATTATCATTTTTATTTTTATTATCACGGTGATTATTGTAATAACAACATTAATAATAATAATAATGATGATGATGATGCCGATGATGATGATGATTGATGATGATAATAATAATAATAATAATAATAATAATAATAATAATAATAAGAAGAAGAAGAAGAAGAACAACAACAACAACAAAAACAACAACAATACCAAAAACAAAAATAATAATATGAAGAGGAAGATGAAGAAGAAGACAGAGAAAATGAAATGAAGAAAGAGGAGAAGAAAAAACAGAAGAAGAAGAATAATTCAAGGAAATAAAAAAGAGAAAAAAAAATCAAGATAAAACGTGGAAAGATAAATCCTCTCCTGAATACGGTAGTCGGGAATTTGCATAAAATTCGCCCAGGGTTATCCAACATTCCTCTCTGATCCTACGCAATGGCTAGCAGACTGACCCTTTTACCAACTAGTAGCAGAAAATGGTGGCAAAAAAACACTTATCCCTGATATCTTTGAAATGGTTGCAAACGACTCTATGTAAAGATCTAGATGGAAAAGGGGAAAGAGAAATGGTCTTGGCATTGTATAGGATTTTGTCTCAGTGATTTAGCCTTATAAATCACGAATCGTTTAAGTCAAATAAGTAAACAACTTTGAGACGAAAAATGGCGTCATTTCTGCACGCTTCGGTGTGAAATAACTATTACAGTAGTAATAGTAATAGTAATATCAATAATAATAATTATTATTATTATAAGTAGTAGTAGTAGTGGTGTTGGCAGTAGTAGCAGTAGTAGTAGCAGTAGTAGTAGTAGCAGCAGTAGTAGGTGTAGTAGTAGGTGTAGTAGTAGGTGTAGTAGTAGTAGTAGTAGTAGTAGTAGTAGTAGTAGTAGTAGTAATAGTGGTGGTAGTAGTAGTAGTAGTAGTAGTAGTAACAGTAGTTATAATAATAATCATAACACTAATACTAATACTAATACAGCTTCTAATAATAATAATAATAACCAAAATAAAAACGACTACAACTACTACAACAATAACAATAGTAGTAATGATCATAATCACAGTCATAATAATAATAATAGTTGCAGAATTATTAACAGTTATACTAATACAAACGGTAATAGTAAGAACAGTATTTGTTATTATTATTGCT
This sequence comes from Penaeus monodon, assembly GCF_015228065.2. Lineage (NCBI taxonomy): Eukaryota > Metazoa > Arthropoda > Malacostraca > Decapoda > Penaeidae > Penaeus > Penaeus monodon. Next base: position 16,306,077 of record NC_051388.1, read on the forward strand.
ATTATTAATGTTATTATCACTGTCATCATCATTATCGTTATCAAGATCAGCATATCATCTTTATCATTATCATTATTATTATCATTATCATTATTATTATTATTATTCTAATTATGACCACACACATGGAGCCAGCTCACAAACACACGGAGAGGGACCCCAACACCCACCTCTCGGCCGCTCACACACATGGAACAACCTCCCCTCCCCCCCACCCTCCCACAACCCCCTCCACCCCTCCAACAGACCTCCCTCTCCAGCGACGAAGGAGGGAGGCGACCCAAGGGACTTCTGCGCCGGCCTCATGAACAGGACCAGTGTCAAGACCTCGTAGCTGACACTCGCCACCCCGAGGGAGGGAGGGAGGGTTTTGCAGGGGGGGTAGGGGATGGGAGGGAGGGAGGGAAGGGGATGTGAGGGAGGGAGGAAGGGGGATGAAAGGGAGGGAGGGAGGGTGAACAGGAGGATTTGAGGAAGGGGGTATGGCAGGGTGGGAGGGAGGGAAGAAGGAATAGAGAAAGGGGGGATGGGAGGGAGGGAGGCAGTAAGGGAGAGAGGGAGGGAGCGACGAAGAGAAGGAGGATGGGAAGGAATTAGGTCAGGAAGGAAGAAATGAAGGAAAAGAAGGGAGAGAAGGAAAAAGAAGAAAGGGAGAAAGGGACGGAGGGAGAGAGGGAGGAAGGGAGAGAGGGGGGGAGGAAGGGAGGGAGGGGGGGGACTACGAGCAAGATAGATGGAATCCGGTTTGTCCTTGGAACCAGAGAGGGAGGGGGAGGGGAGAAGAGGAGGCGCAAGAGAGAGAGAGAGAGAGAGAGAGAGAGAGAGAGAGAGAGAGAGGGGGGGGGGGATAAGGAGGAGGAGGAAAAGGAGGAGGAGGAAGAGGAGGAGGAAGATGAGGAGAGAGGAGGAGGAGGAGGAGGAGGAGGAGGAGGAGGAGGAGGAGGAGGAGGAGGAGGAGGAGGAGGAGGAGGAGGAGGAGGAGGAGGAGGAGGTGGAGGAGGTGGAGGAGGAGGAAGAGGAGAAGGAGTAGTAGGAGGAGGAAAGGAAGAAGAAGAAGAAGAAGAAGAAGAAGAAGAAGAAGAAGAAGAAGAAGAGGAAGAAGAAGAAGGAGGAGCAGTAGCAGAAGGAGGAAGAAGAGTAGAGCGGACGTCAGAAGAAAATAATAATAATAATAATAATAATAATAATAATAATAATAATAATAATAATAATAATAATAATAAATAAATAATGATGATGATGATGATGATGATGATGATGATGATACTAATATTAATAATAATAATAATAATAACATTAATAATAATAGTAATAGTAATAATAATAATAGTAATAGCAATAGTAATAGTAATAGTAATAATAATAATGGTATTAATAATAATAATTATTATTATAATAATAATAATAATAATAATAATAATAATAATAATAATAATAACAATAATCATAATAACTACAAAAAGCAAATGAAACATGGGCGAAACATCTCCTAAAAAAAATCAAACAATAAATCAAACTTAGCAACAGTAACAACAAAACAGCAGCAACAAAATAGCAAAGCAGCAATCTGTAATCTCCGACTCCTCCTAAACGGTACAAGACACATAGGCCTCCCCAGCAGCCAACTCGAGAGCGAACACGAAGAGACGCCTTGGGACATGCTGTGATTTCAATAGTGAAAGTAACAGCGGGAATTAATTATCAAATCATCAAGTTACCTGAGATGTTATAGGCCTATTTATCTTTATCTCTCTCTCTCTCTCTCTCTCTCTCTCTCTCTCTCTCTCTCTCTCTCTCTCTCTCTCTCTCTCTCTCTCTCTCTCTCTCTCTGTGTGTGTTGAGTATGTCGATTTTCAATAACAGTAAGGGTTGTTAATGAACAAGTTAATACTGAAACGATTGCTGCAGTATATGTGCTTTCGAGTGACATAATTGTTCAGCGTCTTAATAAAAGAAAAGAATTTACTACCAACAGGGCACCATTCTTAATTATTTAATTTTATGATTATTTTTTAACTAAAACCTAACCCTATCTGGACGTTCATTCCTTACTTAAATTGATTCCTAGCACCACATCTACGCACGTATCCAAAAATGGGAATGATCGAAATTTAAATTTCAAACATTACTTAAAAAAAAATAAAATAAAAAAAAATAACCTCTTTACATTCACATACACATTTCCGCCATTCCCTTCCCTTTCCCTTCTATATAGACCACTCCCTCCTTCCCCCTCACAGCTACCGTTCCTCTACGCCGTACTCCCTCACTTCTCCACCACATTTCCCAGAACCAGAAATAAATCAACCTGTAAAACTTTAAACACCAATAAAAAAAACGAAAATTATATAATAAAATAAACCCATTTCCACTGTTTCGAAGGCGCTCACGTACACATTTCCGCTTGTGTCCCCTTCAATCCATCCCTCTACCTTCTCCTTCTTTCGATATCGCTTCCTACTCCCCCTCCCCCCTCTTTTTTTTAAGTACCCCCTCCTCATCCCCTCTAGGCCTACGCGTAAATCATCTCCCTCGAGTTCTATTATTACTGATGATAACCTCTTGTTCTTGCCTTACTCTTGAAGGCCGAAACAAGCATCCCTTTTACACAGGGTTTCGCAGAAGACCACAGCTGATGATGCTTATCTTTCACATCCCTCTCTTTCGTTTTCTTCTTCTCTCCTTTCTTCCTTCTCCCTCCTTTCCCTAGTCCTCCTCTACCGTCCCCTCCTTCTCCCTTCACCTTCTCCTCTCCCGTCTCCCTCTTGTCTTTCCTCCCTCTTCTCTTTTTTCTCCCTTTTCTCCCC
>NC_051388.1:16313883-16323883 GCF_015228065.2 Penaeus monodon
CAGAGGGTCCACGAGAACACAGGTGCGTACACACACCGGCGCTCCCTCTTCATTCATGATACACCTACGCCGCGGAAGAGTGGGGAGGATGGGGAGGGAAAGGGGGAGCCAGAGGAGGGGGTGGGGGGGAGGGAGGGAGAGGGAGAGGGAGAGGGAGAGGGAGGGAGAGGGAGAGGGAGAGGGAGAGGGAGAGAGAGAGAGAGAGAGAGAGAGAGAGAGAGAGAGAGAGAGAGAGAGAGAGAGAGAGAGAGAGAGAGAGAGAGAGAGAGAGGGGGGGCGAAGAGGAGGAGGAGGAGGAGGAGGAGGAGGAGGAGGAGGAGGAGGAGGAGGCGGAGGAGGAGGAAGAGAAGGGTGGACGCAAAAAAAAAAAAAAAAAAAAAAAAAAAAAAAAAAAAAAAAAAAAAAATTATATATATATATATATATATATATATATATATATATATATATATTATATACATAATATAATTAGTAGTAGTAGTAGTAGTAGTACTAGTAGTTGTAGTAGTATAATAAAGATTATATAATAATTACAGTATATTATAATAATAATAATAATAATAATAATGTAACAGTAATGATAATAGTAATAATGATAATAATAATAATAATAATAATGATAATAATAATTGTAACTATAGCAATAATACAACAATAACAGCAATAACAGCACTAATGATAACAATAATAACAATACTAAAAATAATCATAATCATAACAATAATAATAATAAAACAACAAAACAACAATGAGGAAGATGATGATGATGATGATAGTAATAATAAAACAACAGTAATAATTTTAAAAATATCAATAATGACGGACAGAATCATTGCAAATTTAGGACAACAGGAATAGTGATTCAGGAATACAATAGTATCATAACAGAATCAACGCCAGAGGCTTCATTACGACCAACATTAATACTGCCGCCAGTGCCACTATTACCATCGCAACCAATATCGGCTGAAAATGTTTCTTCAAACTCAAAGAAAAACAACAAACAGAACGAGAAAAATAAGATAATGTTCAGAGGCGGGACATTTCCAGAGACTGCGACAGAGCGACCATTCTCGTAACGGGCCCCCGAACACCCGCCCGCTGAAACCACCTTGTTAACCCTTTCACTAGTTAACCCACCGACCAGGATGACCTTCCCCCTCCCCCTACCCCCCTTCAAGCCATCCCCCTAACCTGCTAACCAAACATTCAAACACAAAGGCAGAGGACAAACCACAAAGGCAAAGTATCCTGTCTGTTTCGCCATAAAAATAATAAAAACATAAAAAAATGTCTAGACGATAGACAAAATAAATCCAAATACGAGAAATTTATATAAAAAGACTAGACGATAAAATAAAACAAAATACAAGAAATGTTAAAACTGTTAGCTTAGCTTATAATTTTCGACTATCAATCAAATGAATTGTTTCGTCAAGGCAAACTCCAAATACAAAATTGTTAATCAAACCAATGAGAAAATGCCTCGACCTCCTCATGCCTGATTTCATTCTATCTTATTTCATTTCTTCACAAAATCTCACTTCCTCATCCCTGATTTTTATTCTTTCTGCTTTGCCTCCTTTTTCAAAATCTTGCTTGGCGGACTTCTAAGGAGCAAACTGCCAGAGAACTAAAGGAATTTGTTCGCGTCATTGCTTCCCTCGTGAGCTGGGAGGAAGTCTTCGGTAAACAAACGGGTCATTTAGCATCCTTCGACAGGAACCGTAACTGGAGAAACTGCAAAGGAACGTGTTTAATGAGGTGGTGCCTAAATATAGATATGAGAGGTTTTTCTTCCTTTCTTTTTTCTGTCCATTAAAGGAGCAAGCATATTAGTTCAGAGTTTGTCGAATGTGCAGCAAACAAATCGACGATATTGACAAGCGAGAGGAAATAACCAGCAAATAAACGAACGCCATACGAAAAGCAACGCAGCCGGGACAACAGCCATTAAATTTCACAGAAGCACGTAAGGCTCTTCTCCACACGCATCATGATTACCCGCCTTCGCCTTCTTTTCGTCACTTCCCACGTTCGAGAATAACCATAAAAGATAAATTAGCGAAATAACTGTCCATTTTCTCGGTTGATGAGGAGGGTAATTTTCGCGTCGCCTTACTCGCTGGCAAGTTGTAATTAGCGAAAATAACCCTTTTCGGTGTTTGCTGTTATTATTATTATTTTTTTTTTGTTCACTCAAATGGAATAGAGTACTTTATTACACAAACGTTTAAAAATAATTGTTACAAGATAAGTATCTCCAGATACAAATTTTTGAGAATGAACACATTTACATACCTTTTATATCTTTAACATCGCTTAAAAAAAAGACTCATCATGGCAAGCAAGCAATCATGGACAATTACACACACACAAAGGGAAAAAAACGACAGCATCGCGTGACGGCTCTCAAAAACAAACGACCCTGAAAAAATGCACGACTTCTGAACGAGGAAACGCACGACCTCCGCGTACCGTTGTTTTCATTAGGAGCTGAAGACGTCATCCCACTTAATAACTGAGAACTGGACAGCTTCCTCCTCGCCGCCCCTCGCCGCCCATTGCGAAAACCTCACACGGTAAACATTACATTCCATTCTTTCACCCCCCCCCTCGAGCTCCTGCTGACCTTGGCTAGCCCGGTTGACCTTCCAGACTAGCCTGGACCTTGCTAGTACCGCTCCCTTGCTATACTGGTGACATCATCTTCCCCTTCGAATGCTGGTTCCCGAGGTACTCTTCCGTTACTGCGCCGAGACCGGTGGACGAGCAAAGCCGCGGTAAATTGGAGGGGGTTTATGTGTGCGTCTCTGGTGATGCGTGTCGCGTTTCATTTTGTTTCTCTTGTTATTTCTCTCCTTTCTTTTCTTTTTTCCATATCCGGTCCCGATTCTCTCCTTACCTCTCTCCTCTCTTCTCTCTTCTCTCTTCTCTCTTCTCTCTCTCTCTTCTCTCTCTCCTAGGATAAACATATTACTAAACTTTACCAAAAGTGACATTCTCAAACACTATGGTATGTCTAACCAAGGATATTAATTACCAGCTACAGCAGCGTTAGATAAATAAATAAATAAATAAACAGAAACGGGCGCCCTTGCATCGTCTGGAAACTACGACTTTATGTTATAGTCTGGGCACAACCATTAATATTATACTAATTAGTATGCTTCCAATAAAGTGTGCATTTTGCTCTTGGCATTCGTTAATAAAGCTTAGCTATGTACTTGCGTTATCAGTATGCGAGATCTTAAGACAGATCTGCAAATATAGTGGTCAGCCTTGCAATGCACACAGCCGTAAAATCCACGTTTCAGACCTTGAGAATATAAGTCTGCTGTCCACGTTATCTTTGCCTCTTGTATTCATCATAATCCAATGTCATATAAAAAAAAACGAAATTTACATAGTGATTCGACATCTAGGTGACGGCACAATGACGACATCGACACCATTATTTTAATAACCCGATTGTGCTTATCTGAATAGTTTTCACACACAATACCACTTAGATAACAGGACACCCCGCACCGAGCTCATTGCACGGTAATTTACGAGTGTACTCATCATCCGTGACCTATATATCCCCGTGCTTATCCAACTGCACCTCTCTCTCACCGGACAATATCTCATTCACTGCCACAAAGTCTCGCAAAGTGACTTACTCACAATGGTTCTTGACTCACCACGCTAGAGATGCGCCATTCTGACCACAGCTGGAGTGCAACCTTCGCACAGGGTTAGTAGAGATGATGGTGGAGTTGATGGTAATGGCGGTGGTGCAGTTGATGATTGATGATAAAGATGATAATAATAATGAAGATGAACATGAAGATGATGATAGACTAATAACTGATGATGGTGATGGTATCACTACCAATAATTATAATGATTCATAAAATGATACTAATATTACTACTACTATTATTACTACAGCTGCTATAAGTATTACCACTACTACTGATGATAATAATAATAATAATAATAATAATAATAATAATAACAATAATAATAACAACAACAACAAAACAACAGTAATAATATAAAATCATTACAAAGAAGAATAACTAAAATAATCCAAAATATCGCTTCCCACCGCAGCCCATCACCACCTTACACCATACGAAATATCAGTTTTAATGGAGTTATAAAATGAACTTAAATGACCGATTTCAAACTATCTCCCACTTGCTGATAGATCGTGGCTGTTGTGTCTATCAGCTAAAATGAGTTCGGGAAAAACTGTAAGTTCATTTAATTTCAGATTATATATCAAATCATCCCTCTTTGTTCTTAGTATAATAAGCAGTTAAGGAGTCAACCCAGAAAGTGATAGAATAAATCTTTATGCAGTAAGAATACAACCATTAAAAAGTAATAAAAACATACATGAATAAATATAAATAAAATAATAAAAAAAAATACCTCTTACTCTCCGTCCTTTGAAATTTCCTGACAAACTCAACAGCTGAATAAAAATTTCCAGAGATTCAACATAGCCTAAGACATCAACAAACCATCTTCCTTAGAAATTCCAAGAAAACTTGCAAAAAAAAAAATCTTAGTTACAGACGTTGGCAAAAGTTTAAATAACAGGTATAATATTTATACAAAAAAAACACATGTAATGCAATATTTAATTTATTCAGATACAAGTTTATTACCATAATATATAAACAAATACACATAAAGAAGCACGTGAATGAACAAATACTTCTTTTAAAGTACCGAAAACTACAATCAATGCTTAAATTTTCTTAAAACAAACAAAACAAAAAAGAAATAAATATATAAATAAAAAAAATCAATTCCCTGTCCCCGTATTTCGTTAGACATTTGTCGCCAAAAAAAAAATCTAAATAAATAAATGAAAATAAAAATCTTAATCTACAATTAATCCTTCCTTCCCATATACCATATAAAATGCCTGAACAATATACATACCTAACTCTCCATCCCAATCAATAAATTTCCTGTCTCCGTATTCCGTAAGAAAATTCTCGCGAAAAAAAAAAAATGAATAAAAAATCTAAATCTACATTTAATCCTTCCTTTCCATATACCATATGAAAATCCCTGAATAATATACACAGCTAACTCTCCATCCCTACTGCTTGAAAATTCCCTTGTATAAAATCCCTAAAACTGGAATTAATCACAGCCACCCGTATCCTCTGAAAGTTCCCGTCAAAAACAACCAAACCTATTTCTAACCTTTCATATCCGCATATAAAAATTGAAAAATAAAAATATTCAAGCCAAAAGCCAATTTTCCTTCCCACATTCTTAAAAAAAAGTATCTCTCTCAAAATAAAACCAACAAAAACAACCACCAATCTCATCTTCATGCAATCCCTAAAATTCCCAAGCTCTAAAGAACAGCCAGAACTACAATTTATTCATCTCCAAAAAACTCTTTCCATAGTCTTTCAAATTCCTGCGCAAGTGGAACCCAACCCTTTCATTACGGCAAGCGTTCGACTGTGACCCTGCCTGCCCCCGGCCCCCTGCCCTCTGCCCTGCCCCCAGCCCCCTCCCCCTTCCCCTGCCTTCTTATACCCCTCCTTAGCCCCTCCTTTTCCGAGTCCTTCAAGAAAACAAAGGAAGTAGAGGAGGAGGGGGTTTGAACCTTGAACCTCTTTCTTATTAATGGAAAGGTAAAATGGATGTACTAGCGTGAAAATATCGTATTATCGCTATTTAGTGTTTTATGAAATATTAAGTTTTATCCAAATGCTGCTGTTTCTTTCCGGTGAAATTCGTTGTGAGTAATTGCCATCGTTTTCCATTTGAAAACTATTTAGCATACTCAAAATAAAAACTGTAATAATACACAGTGAACAAGCGATCAAATCAATAACAACTGGACTCACTCACAAAAAAGAAAGCTCCCAATCAGCATTCAATAAAAGTATCATCCAAATGAATAACGACAGTAATGTATAACACTAGCTTTCGAAGATGTTCGATCATCCTTAAAATATCAGATGTAAAATGAAAAGCAATCAACAAAAGTAATCAACGGATCTTCAATAGCGATATCAGAAACTAAAAACAAACAACGAATCCTCAAAGCCAATGCAATCCCCAATCAATAATGAAAACATTCAATCGGACACTAGTGCAATACACAAACATTGCAGTGCAAGAGGCTCTTATACCAACATATCATTTGACCCAGCCAACAAAACGCTAAATATACACATGCTTAAACACACATACACACACACACACACACACACACACACACACACACACAAACACACACACACACACACACACAATTCACTTGCACCCTTTTTTTTCCCCTTTTTTTTTCCCCCTTTTTTTTTTTTTTTTTTCCCCGCCTTTTTCCTTTCCCCTTCCCCCAAAAAAAAAAAACCCCCCCCCCCCCCCCCCCCTTCCTCTTTTTTTCCCCCCCCCCCTTTTTTTTTTTTTTTTTTTAACCCCCCCCCCTTTTTTTCCCCAAAATTTTTTTTTTTCTCAATTTCCCCCCCCCCCCTTTCCTTTTTCCCCCCCCCCCCCCCCCCCCCCGGCCCCCCCCTCCCCCGCCCCCCCCTTTTCCCCCCCCCTCCTTTTTTTCCCCCCCCTTTTCCCCCCTTTTTTTTTTTTTTTTTTTTCCAAACCCCTTTTTTCCCCCCCCCCTTTTTTTTTTTCCCCCTTTTTTTTTTTCCCCCCCCCCCCTTTTTCCCCCCTTTTTTTTTCCCCCCCCCCCTTTTTTCCAAATTTTTTTCCCCCCCCCAATCCCCTTTTAAAAACCCCCCCCCCCCGCCAAAACCCCCCCTTTTTTTTTCCCTTTTTCCCCCTTTTTTTTAAAAAAAAAAATTTTTTCCCCCCCCCCCCCCCCCCCCCCCCCCCCCCCCCAACCCCCTTTCCCCCCAAAACCCCCCCCCCCCCCCTTTTTTTCCCCCCCCCGGGGGTTTTTTTTTTTGGGGCCCCCCCCCTTAAAAATTTTCCCCCCCCCCCCCCCCCCCCCTTTTTTTTTTTTTTTTTTTTTCCCCCCCCCCCCCCCAACCCCCCCCCCCCCCCCCCAACCCCCCAAACCCCCCCCTTTTTTTCCCCCCCCCCCTTCCCCCCCCCCCCCTTTTTTCCCCCCCCCCCCTTTTTTTTTCCCCCCTTTTTAAATTTTTCCCCCCCCCCCCCCCCCCCTCCCCCCCCCTTCCCCCTTCCCCTTTTCCCCCCCTCCCCCCTCTCCCCCCTTTTTTTCTCCCCCCTTTTTCTCTCTTTCCCCCCCTTTTTTTCCCCTCTTTTCCCCCCCTTTCCCCCCTTTTTTTTTTTTCCTTTTTCCCCCCCCCCTTTTCTTCCCCCTCTCTCTCCCCCCCCCCCCCTCCCCCCCCCCCCCCCCCTTCCTTTTTTTGCCCCCCTTTCTCTCTTCCCCCCTCCCCCCCCCCCTTTCCCCCCCCCCCTTTTCCCTTTTTTCCCCCCCCCCCTCTCCCCCTCCCCCTCCCCCCTTTCCCTCTTTTCCCCCCCCCCCTTTTTCCCCCTTTTTCTCCCCCCCCCCCTCTCTCTCCCCCCCCTTCTCCCTCCCCTTTTTTTCTCCCTTTTTTTTTTCCCCCTTTTTTTTTTTCCTTTTTTGGGGTTTTTTTTTCTTCTCTCCCCCCTTCCCCCCTCTCTCTCCCCTTTTTTCCCCCCCTTTTTTTTTTTCCCCCCCTTTTTTTTCCCCCCCCCCCCCCCTCCTTTTCCCCCCCCCCCCTTTTCCCCCCCTTTTTTTTCCCTTTTCCCCCCCCCCCCCCTTTCTCCCTTTCCCTATTTCCCCCCCCCTCCCCGGGTTTTTTCCCCTTTTTTCTCTCTTTCCCCCACCCCCCCTTCCCCCTCCCCCCCCTCCCCCTTTTTCCCCTTTCCCCCCCCCTCTCCCCCCCCCTCCCTCCCCCTTTTTTTCCCCCCCCCCCTCCCCTCCTCTCTCTCTCTCCCCCCCCCTTTTTCTCTCCCCCTCCCCCCCCTCCCTTTTTTCCCCCCCCCCCCCCCCCCCCCCCCTTTTTCCCCCCCCCCCCCTTTTTTTTTTTTCCCCCCCCCCCTTTTTCTTGCCCACCCCCCCTCCCCCCCCTTTTCCCCCTTTTTCCCCCTTTTTTCCCCCCCTCTCTCTCTTCCCCCCCCCCCCCCTTTTTTTTTCTCTCTCCCCCCCTTTCCCCCCCCCCCCCCTCCTTTTTTTTTTTCCCCCCCCCCCCCCCCTTTTCTCTTTCTCCCTCTCCCCCCTTTTTCCCTTTTCCCCCCCCCCCCCTCCCCCTCTCCCCCTTTTTTTTTTCCCCCCCCCCCCCCTTTTTTCCCCCCCCCCCCTCTCCCTCCCTCCCACTCTCTCCCCCCCCCCCCTCCCCCCCCTCTCCCCCCCCCTCTCTCCCCCCCCCTCTCTCCCCCCCCCCCCTTTTTTTCCCCCTCTCCCTTTTCCCCCCCCTCTCTCCCCCTTTTCCCCCCCCCCCTTTTTTCCCCTTTTCCCCCCCCTTTCCCTCCCCTCTCTCTCTCTTTCCCTTTTTTCCCCCCTTCCCCCCCCCCCCCCCCCCCCCCCCCCCCTCCCCCCCTCCCCCCCTCCCCCCCCTTTTCCCCCCCCAAAAAACCCCCCCCCCCCCCCTCTCCCCCTCCCCCCCCCCCCCCCCCCCTTTTTCCCCCCCCTCTCCCCCCCCCCCCCTTTTCTCCCTTTCCCCCCCCCCTCTCTCTTTCCCCCCCCCCTTTTTTTTTTCCCCCCCCCCCCCTTCCCCCCCCCCCTTTCCCCCCCCTTTTCCCCCCCCCTTTCCCTTTCCCCTTTTCCCCCCCCCCCCCTTTTTTTTTTTTCCTTTCCCCCCCCCCCCCCCCCCCCCCCCCCTTTTCCCCTTTCCCTTTTTTCCCCCCCCCTTCTTCCCTTTTTTCCCCCCTTTTTTTTTTTTTCCCCCTTTTTCCCCCCCCCCCTTTTTTTTTTTTTAACCGGGCCCGGGGGGCCCCCCCCCGGGGTTTTAAAATTTAATTTTTTTTTTTTTCCCCCCCCCCTTTTTCCCCCCCCCCCCTTTTTTTTTTGGGGGGGGGGGGGGGGGGGGGGGTTTTTAAAATTTTTTTTTTTAAATTTTTAAATTTTTTAAAAAAAATTTTTTTTAAAATTTTTTTAAAATTTTTTTTTTTAAAAAAGGGGGGGGGGGGAAAAGGGGGGGGGAAAAGGGGGGGGCAGGAAAAAAAAAAAAAAGGGGGGGGGGGGGGGGGGGGGGAAAAAAAAAGGGGGGGGGGTTTGGGGGAAAAAGGGGGAAAAAGGTTAAAAATTTTTTGGGGGGGGGTTTTTTTTTCCCGGGTTTCCCCAAACCCCCCCTTTTTTTAAAAAGGGGGGGGGGGGAAAAAAGGGGGGGGGGGGGGGGGGGGGAAAAAAATTTTTTTGGGGGGGAAAAAAAAGGGGGAAAAGGGGAAAAAAAATTTTTAAAAGGGGGAAAAAAAGGGGGGAAAAAAAAATTTCCCAAAAAAAAGGGGGGGGGGGGAGGGGAAAAAAAAGGGGGGGGGAAAAAAAAAAAAAAGAAGGGGGAAAGGGGGGAAAGGGGGGGGGGGGGGGGGAAAAAAAAAAGGGGGAGAGGGGGGAAAAAGGGGGGGGGGGGGGAAAAGGGCAAAACCGCATTCTTTATCTCTTCCGTTTCTCCTATATTTTTTCGATAACCTTTCTCTTCCTCGTTATCTTTGGCCTCGTTGAAATCTTCAATGGTCCCTCTTATCGCATTCTCCCACCTCCTTCTCTTATCGAATTCCCTTATCTTGTCCCTCTCATCTCCTCTTCTTTCCTAAACATTTCTCTTCCTCGTTATCTCGACCTCGTTTAAATCTCCAAAGGTCCCGCGACCCAGCTTAATTAAATTGATCGCTGCAGTCGTTTCATCTGCTGGGCATCCCCCGAGGGCATTCCATCATTTGCACTGCAAGCAAGGAGTGTGTATGCGGGGAGGAAGGAGAAGGGGGATGGGGGAGGGAGGGAGGGAGGGAATTTATGGAAAGGAGATGAAGAAAGGAAGTGATGGAGGGACGAAGGGAAAGGGAGTGAGGGAGCGAAATGGTGAAAGGG
>NC_051388.1:16331383-16333883 GCF_015228065.2 Penaeus monodon
TTCCCCTCTCTTCCTCCCCCTTAATTTTCCCTTTCTACTCCTCAGCCTTAAACATTTTTTTCCCATCTTTCTGTATCCCCCTTTTCCCTTTCCCGCCCCCCCTCTCGCCTTCTTTTTTTTCCCTCTCCCCTTCTCTTTTCTTTTCCCCCTCCCCTCTCTCCTTCCCCCCTTTTTTTCTCTCTACTCCCCCCCTCTTTTCTTTTCCCCTCTCTCTCTCCCCTCATCTCTCCCCTCTCTCCTCTCCCCTCTCTCTCTCCTTTTAGTCCTCCCCTCTCTCCCTTTTTGTGTCTCTCTCTCTCTCTCTTTTTTATTTTCCTCTCTCTCCTCTTTCTTAGGGCCCCTCCTCTCTTCCCTTTTTTTTCTCCCCTCCTCTCTCTTAGTCTCTCCCCCTCTCCCTCTTCTAGTCTCTCTCTCTCTCTTCCCTTTTTTTCTCCCCTCTCTCTCTCTCTCTCTCTCTTCCCCTCTCTCTCCCCTCCTCCTCTTTTCCCCTCTCTCTCCCCTCTCTTTCTCTCCTTTGGGGGGTCTTTCCCCTCTCTCTCTTTTCCCCTCTCCCTTCCCTTTTCTCCTCTCTTTTTTTATCTCTCTTTTCCTCTCTTTTTCTCCTTTTCTTTCTCTTTCTCGCTCTTTCTCTTTTCCCCTCTTTTTTTTCTCCCCTTTTCTCTCTCTCTCCCCTCTCTTCCCCTCTCTCCTTCCCCTCCTTTTCCCCTTTTCTTCTCTCTCTCCCTCCTCTCTCTTCTCCTCTCTTTTATCTCTCTTCCTATCTCTCTCTCTCTCCCCCCCCCCCTCTCCCCCCCCACCCCTCTCTCCCCCCCCCCGCTCTCCCCCTCCCCCCCCTCTCTCCTCTTCCCCCCTTTTTCTTCCCCCTCTCCCTCCAAACTCCATCTTTTTTTTCTCTTTTTTTCTCCTTCTCTTTCCCCCTCCTTCTTCCCCTTCCCCCCTTTTCCTCCCCCTTTTCCTTCCCCTCCCTTCGCCGTTCCCCCCCTTTCCCCCGAATTTCCCTCCCGGGCCCTGGCACCCAAATTCCCCTGCTTGGGGCCCCGGGCCCCCCGGTTTTTTGGCCCAAGGTTTTTTTTTTTTCGTTCCTTCTTACTTTCGTTACTTTTTTCATTATTTTTTCTCTTCTTCCCTTTCCTCCTTCGGGGCCCCTTTTCGGGATTCAGCTTGTTTTAAAATGAGTTTCCGGGAAAACCTTTTTTTTTTCCCCCTTTGTCCTTTTTTCCTCTTTGTTTTAGTTTAACCCCCTTTAAAGGGAAAATTTTTGGGAAATCCCCGGGCCCCAACTCGATAGTATCGAAAATGGGTTTATTACATGGGCCGGTATGTCCCCCGAAACTAATTTTTTTTTTTTTCACCCTGGATTAAGTTTTGAACAAACCCCCTTTTTGTTGCCCAAACAGGGGCGTTTTTATTGCCCTGATTTTAAATTCTGGCCAAACCCTATTTAACAGGCTATGTAAAAAAAAAAAAAAAGTGCTTTCAGTAATAAAGGTCAAAAGTTTTCGAAAGGCAAATCTGTAGCAATTCCCCCAAAATTTTCTTCCCCCTAAAGTCCTTTTTTCATTTCATTCTTTTTTTTCTTCACGTTTTTGTTTTTACATGAAAAATTTCAAAACATCACGGCCCAAAGGCCCCGTGAAATTTGCGATGCCTCATAAAACCCCGGGAGCCCCGGAAGATTTTTTTTTCCGTCCCCTCCCCCCACGGTCTCAAACTGGAAATTTTGTAATAACATCCCTCCATCATAAAAAACCCCAAAAAAGGAAACTAATTGACCATCAACCTGAATTACCAATTCTTTCTACAAATGCTTTAGTCTCAGGCTAACAGAATCTACATCAGGGCACATTTCTCCTCAAAAAGTAATAATAATAATAATAATAATAATAATAATAATAATAATAATAAAACAAATTGTATCTTACACTGAGATTATGTGAACTTTATATTCTATCTCACCAAGGAAACAATACATACGCCTAAATCTATCAATCATAAATAAGAAATCATTAATTCAATATTTCATTTATGTAATAACAGATGCCAACACTGGCACAGATTCAAGAAAACAAGAGAAAACAATCCCAAAATTTTAAAACTTTGTCCCCGATCTGAAGTACTCTGTAATGCCCCGTCTTTATGCAGAGAATTGGACACGGTACAAATAAGTCTTTCGCCCCCGTCTCCTGTCCTTTCCTTTCTCTCCTATATCTTTTCATCATTATATCCTTCTATCCTCTTACCATTCTCCTTCTCTTTCTACTCCTTGTTCTTTGAATTGTGTGTGTGAGGGGTGTGTATGTGTGTATGCCTTAAAGAACCTTGGCATCGGAAGAACTACACGTGATATTGAGTAAGAAAAAGATCGTTGCAATGAAAATATCCCTCGTTACAACAGCTAGTGGAAAAAAAAACTTAGTCACTACCCAAACTTATTCAACCCAATATAAGATACGTAAAACTTATCCATCCAAGGTTATTCGCCCGAGGGAATACGAGAAGA
>NC_051388.1:16338883-16343883 GCF_015228065.2 Penaeus monodon
TCCGCCCCACCCCGTCCCCATGGCCCCCTTCCCTCCCCCTACTGCATTCCCCATGCCCTTCCCTCCCAAACCCCTTCTCCCCAGTCTTTCCACTCCTCTCTGGCCCTCCGCCTCCTCCCACCACATTTTTATTCATTCCCCTCCTCCCCCCCATTCCTCTCCCCTCCTCCTCCCCCATTCCTCTCCCCTCCTCCTCCCCCATTCCTCTCCCCTCCTCCTCCCCCATTCCTCTCCCCTCCTCCTCCCCCATTCCTCTCCCCTCCTCCCCCCCATTCCTCTCCCCTCCTCCTCCCCCATTCCTCTCCCCTCCTCCTCCCCCATTCCTCTCCCCTCCTCCCCCCATTCCTCTCCCCTCCTCCCCCCCATTCTTCTCCCCTCCTCCTCCCCCATTCCTCTCCCCTCCTCCTCCCCCATTCCTTTCCCCTCCTCCTCCCCCATTCCTCTCCCCTCCTCTTCCTCACCTATTCTCCCCCCCCCCCTCGCCTCCACCACAGCAACAACGCCAAGACACTCCCACTTGGCGAGGCTTGTGATGTTCTCCTTTGTTTACCGTTAAAAGCATATACATTTTTTTTTTCATTTAGCTTTGTGTTTTAATGAACTTACATTTGGAGATTAGAATATATATAAACTTTACTCACTGCATGAATTCTTTATATTTTTGGTTCAATATTTCTATATTTTTTCCATAAGGATTTAGAAAATATATGATGAACAATTGCAAAAATTTGTTTTGTATTTCGGAATTCAATGAGTAATGTTGCATTTCTTGGAATACGTTATGTTGACACAAATTGATGTAAAGACAAAATTTGCAATTACATTTACAAAGTTAACAACTCACGCGTTTGAGATTTGTTTTATATTATTCACAGTAAAAAATAAGTAAAGCAAAATGATATACAATAATCAACAATCGAATAAAGCAAAGAGATAGGACAGAATCACATTTGATAATAATAACACCTTAATATTGTTGTTTGTTATTGATGTTGTTGTTGTTTTTGTTGATGATGATGATAATAATAATAAAAAAAATATGATGATAATGACAATAACAATAATAATAACAATATGATGATGATGATGATGATGATGAATATAATAATAACAATAAGGATAATGATAATGATAATGATAATAATAATAATGATAAAAATAATAATAATAATAATAATAATAATAATAATAATTATTATTATTATTGTTATTATTATTATTATTATTATTATTATTATTATTATTATTATATTCATGATGATGATGATGATGATGATGATGATGATGATGAATATAATAATAACAATAATGATAATGATAATGATAATGATAATGATAATAATAATAATAACAATAATAATAATTATTATTATTATTATTATAATAACAAAATGATGAAATGGCATTTAGAAATCCAAGCTCTCCATCAGTGCCCAACAAACTTCTTAATAAACCCGAAACAAAGCGGAAAAACTGTCGCATAAAATACATATTTTGCAACGAAACATCAACAGAAGACGCAGACCGCAAGAGTATGTTCTCTCTTACACTCCCGGCTCCGGTGACCTCACCTTGTTGCTGGCGTTGCAGGTGCAAGGCAAGCATCATCCCGCGAGGCATGAGGGGGCGTTGCGCTCTCTACGTATTATCATCATTTTATCTATTCATCTATTTATTTATTCGTTCGTTTATTCACTATCACTATTTTTGTTGTTGCTGTTGCTGCTTGGTGTACGTGAGATTCCGTGGAGATTGTATTTTACTACAGTAATAAAATGCATATATTAACTGACCTCCACAAAAGTGATAAATTATTAATAAATAAAAAAAAATACAGATATCAATGGTAAAGTACATTGCATTATCATAACATAGTGTTTCGGTCTCGGTATAAAGAAACAAACAAACACACACACACATGCAAATGAGACGCTTAAAACCACGACAGAAAAGTCACTGAGAAATAAGAGAAACACTCCAATAATAGCAAGCTTCAGCCTCCCAGCATCTTAACCTCTGAACCTCTCGATATCAGAACTCCAGGGTTGTTATGATTAAATCCAAACGATTTTAATCAAATGCTTTCAATCGACTGTAGTAGTGAGAGAGAAAAAAAAAGACTGATAACAATTAAAATATCTTAAACAATAATGTAATAGACCTCTAAACAAATATATCTAAAATTATTTACAATATAAGAAGCATAAAACAGTATTAGGTAATACACCAAAGCCCAAGAGCAATCAAAACATGACTTATACTTAACCCTTTTAGAAGTTTTGGACTTGCGCAGTCAAAAATCAAAACTCTGTATGTAATAAGAAGCATCAACGCCTGTTACCGTTTTCAAACACTTCGACAAAACACCACGTTAACCTGAACTTTCAAGTCTTCCACGTCTTCTACTATATAACTTCCACTGTGCGAATAAAATGAAATTATTAGTTAGTCTTTATTTCATACAGAAGCATTTACTTTACAATTATTGACATCATAAATATCAAATATATAATGATGTATGTACCTTCTTACAGGAGCCACATATTTTGTTTTCGGGAAAAAAAAGGCAGTTATTATACTATTATATACGAAAGACTTAAATTTTCAAAAAAATAATATACCGGACAGAGTATATCGACGGTAAAAAATAATTATTTTCGTGTACATACACTTTGTTGTAAAAAATGAAACACGAACATCTGGTCATACGAAAATAGAAATATCGATCATTAAATAAATAAAGAACCTACATCAGTCCTAAGAATCAGCCTCTCTTTATCCCATTTTTTTTTCCAAATCTGCTGAACTCGTAACGAAAATTCGACATTCACCCTCCAACACATTCCTTCCCGACCTCCAACCCTCCAACCACTAGCCACTCAAGCACCTAACCCTCGAACCCCAGCCTCCAACCTCCTAACTCTGACCTCACTTATCCTTCAACATCCATTTTCCTAACCTTCAACGCTCAACCTCCGATGTTCAAATACAATGGTCCCCCAGTTGCTTTGACCCCCCTCCCCCCGACTCCGATTACCCTAACATCATATGAACATGAACCTCCAAAATTTAGCTTTGAATTTCTCTCTCTCCCGTTATTTTTTTTTCTCTCACTAACTAATGTCTAAATTCTCGTCCCTCCAACATCCCTTGTTTCAACCCCTTCTACTCAACCCTCCCGCCTCCCTCACCTCCAAAGTCTAGCTTCTAACCCTCATATTCCTGGCCTCCAGTCCTCCGAAGTGTCCGCCTCCAACCTCTGTCCTCCTGCTCCTTGCACCTACCCTCAGGACTCTCGACCGCCCGCCTGTCTTCATAATTAATCTCACATCCTACAACCTCAGCTGTCATCCATCACCTCCCCCACCTCCATTCCTACCTCCACCTTCGCTTCCATCTCCACCACCTCCACCTCTACTTCCATCTCCGTTTCCACCTCCGCCTACGCTTCCAACGTCACCCTCACTTCCATTTCCACCTCCATTGTCACCTCTGCTTACACCTCCACCTTCGCCTCCAACTTCGCCTCCAACTCCGCCTCCACCTAAACCTCCACCTCCACCTTCGCCTCCACTTCCACCTTCGCCTCCACCTCCACCTTCGCCTCCAACTTCACCTCCACCTCCACCTTCGCCTCCAACTTCACCTCCACCTTCGCCTCCAACTTCACCTCCTCCTCCACCTTCGCCTCCAACTTCACCTCCTCCTCCACCTTCGCCTCCAACTTCACCTTCGTACTCCTCTTTCTCGTCATCGTTGTCTTCTTTTTCTTTCAGCTTATCTTCCTCCTCCAGTTCCTTCCCCTCTCTTTCTCTTTTCATTTTTCGGTCTTCTCCGCGCGCCGGTGACTCAATACGTTCCTCATGTGACGACTCGGCGTTGATCCTGTTGCGCTGAGAAGTGTCATCTTGCAAGGCCGCGCGTGCAAATGTGCAACACACAATCGCAATCACAACCATAAGCACAAAGGCATAGGCACACAAACAAGAACTACATAAACAGACACTCATACTTACACACATACATAAACACGCACACAAAGTCTCTTTTTTACACACACACACACACACACACTCTCTATACATATATGTTTATACTAGTATATGTATATGTATGTGTATCTCTCTCTCCATTCCACTCTCTCTCTCTCTCTCTCTCTCTCTCTCTCTCTCTCTCTCTCTCTCTCTCTCTCTCTCTCTCCAACTCTAATTCCTCCTCTCTCCCTCTTTCCATCCCATCATCTTCCTCCCTCCCTTTCTCTGCTTCTCTCCCCTCTGCCTCCACTCCTCCCTCCTTAAATCTCTTTCCCTCTCTCTCCGTCTCCCCAAGCAGCGTAGGATCTGGGCTCACATTCCTTGGCTCGTATGCTGGAGATTGGGGAGGGGGTCTAGGGGAGGAAATCTAGGGGAGGGAATCTAGGGGAGGTACTCTAGGGGAGGTAAACTAGGGGAGGGGGTCTAGGGGAGGGAATCTAGGGGAGGGAATCTAGGGGAGGGGGTCTAGGGGAGGAAATCTAGGGGAGGGAATCTAGGGGAGGGGGTCTAGGGGAGGGAATCTAGGGGGAGGGAAACTAGGGGGAGGGAATCTAGGGGAGGGAAACTAGGGGAGGGGCCTAGCGGACGCAATCTAAGGCAGGAGGGGATCTAAGGGAAGAAGCACAGCAAGTATGGTGGGAGAAGGGGAGGGGGAGGGGGGGAGTGGGTGGAAGGAGCGAAGGATGAACATTGCCGCTGTAACTGAGGCTAAGTGGCGCAGGGGAGAGTGACCTGCTCAAAAGGATAATAATATGTATGTGTGCATGGAGGGGGAGAGGGGGATCCAGGACACGTGGTTTGAGGTGGTAAAGGGGGGGGGGGTCCTTAACACTTTTTCGCTTCTACTTTCCTCTCTCTCTCTCTCTCTCTCTCTCTCTCTCTCTCTCTCTCTCTCTCTTCTCTCTCTCTCTCTTCCCTCTCTCTCTTTCTCTCTCTCTCTTTTACTTTCTACATCTGTGTCTATCT
>NC_051388.1:16348883-16351383 GCF_015228065.2 Penaeus monodon
GATGAATCGAGAGCAAATTTATATATCCACTCTCGCACATCAGGGTATGAAAACGATGCGGCAAAAGAGGCATCATAAAACAATCTAAAAAGAGATTTTGACAAAGCGATGGTGACGCCCATGCGACGGGTCTGAAGGCGTGAAGAGCGGGAGAAGGAGCGCCAAACAGTGACAGCCAGCAAGCATGCAAGCAAGGCGTGAAGCCCCAACGCTGTCGAAATAAACCTCACAACACACACCTGTCTACCATGAGTCTCCACTACTGTTGTTTGCGTGGGTAAGTGCGCCTGAATGTCATGCACCTCTACATATGAAAATTAGGGAGGACATGTGTTTATCCGGAGCGCTTTGGTATCAAAACTGCGTATCGTCTTGGCAGAGAATGGGCGCAGGACCAAGGTCAATATCTCTACCACTGCATTTTTACACCGGGATCGTAAATACACGCGCTGTGAATGTGGTAAACTGGTCCAATTAAAAGGGTCAGTGTTACAAGACAAAGTAGAGAAAGAAAGGTCAATGCATCGAGACAAGCACACGAGGACGGTCAATGCCAATGCACGGGTGAGAGGAAGGCCAAGGTGAAAGGCGTGATAAATGTTCGGCAACATCCTCGCAACACAAGAAAACTACCATCGCAACATAAGAAAACTACCATCGCAACAAAAGAGTAAGTTAAAATCGATACCACAACAACCAAATAATACGAGGTGAACGTCAACAGCAGCCTTAAGTGACGAGAACATGAAAAAACACTCGCAAGTTGCAAGTCGTTGACCCTCAGGAGATATTCCAAAGACCTGCGTTTCCTTATAAAGCAGTGATGCATAGTATCAGATATAGTATTCGATATGGGCTTATTAACATAATGCTGAATCAGACAATGCCATCCGTTGCAGCCATCGACGGTGATGGTATTTGCATATTTTCAGCCCTGTTTTTTACCATTATTCACATTTATCTGGAAAATCGATCAACAAACTCGACTGTTTATGTGAAGACATCCTTCGGATAATGCTGTTAATTAAAACGAAAATAAGGAAACAAAATCAAATATACGCAAACCCAATCACCTGGAGGTAATTTGCAGTAAATCTCAGGACTAGATCCGACCCAGCACGAAGCGATTTGGCAACCGACAAAATTCTCCGAGATTTCGAAGCTGACAAAACAATGCACAATCGCCGAGACTCTATTAGTAGTGTTTGCAAAATGTACTTGGAATCGGCCATACGTGCACACGCACACACATAAAAGGAAACAATCACGTACAGGCACACACCCAGGAATACATAAATGCAAATAAACACGTACATACATACATACATACGCACATCCATATAAATATACCAATAATTACACATGTTGCACACACACACACACACACACACACACACACACACACACACACAACATCCCAAACTGGCCGAGTAAAAGCAAAAGCCAACAAGCGAAGAAAAGAAAAGTCCGCAAGATTAGCAAATGAATCCGAGTCCCTGGCGCCGCGAGATGGATTCGCGAGCCATGACAGCATCATAGCCACGGGAGTCAACGGGGCAAATCAGGTGTTGGTCCCCTGCCCTGTGCCCCATCTTTTCTCTCTTTACCACACCCTTAATCTCGTGGCATCCTATTCCCTCTACCCTTTTTTATTCCATTATTACCTTCCCCCTCATCCTTCTTCCTCGAAATACCCTTTCTTTCTCTTATCTTCCCATTCTTCCTTCTCCCTCCCCCCTCCAGCCTTCCACCCCACGTCGCTACCAAAAATTAAAGTAAAAAAAAAGAAAAAGGAAAGAAAAAAGAAAAAAAAAGAAAAAAGGGAAAAAAGAAAGAAAAAAAAACTGAGAACACATTTCTCTCGCATTTGAGCGAATTTTCTCCCGTCCAACAATTTCGCAGAAGGGGGGGGTGGGGGAAAGGTGGGGGTATGGGCTTGTGTGGAGCCAGGTGGGGGATGGGGGAGGGTCAGAATAGGGGGGGGGGGGAGTTCGACAAGCGCTTTGTATACGCATCATGATGGATCCTTCAAAGGGGCCGTGAAGGTGACCCACGAGATGGGTGTAGTTGTAGGCGAGGGTGGAAGGTAGTTGCTGTAGTGGTTAGAAGGTACGGGGGGGGGGGCTCTTGAAACAAAACGTTGTTGGTATAAATCCCGACAAAAGAAAAAAATGAAGAATATAATAATTTCTTGTTTTTACAAGTGAGAAAGAAAACGAGAAGTAAATAAATCTAAAATGACTGTTGCACAGTGCCCTGATCGGACCCTAAAAACGAAACAAAAAATATTAATGAGTGTCAGATTCCAAACCCTTTTAAGCACCGACCATGAATGAAAATCAAACATGTATATGAAACAACTGGCACCCCTGCCACCTTTTCCCCTTCTCATCTCTTCTTCCTTGCTTTTTAAACCTCAACTACTTTCTCTTCTTCCCCTCGCTTCTCCTCCTCCTCCTCCTCCTCCTCCTCCTACTCCCTCTCCTTCTTCAACTTCTCC
>NC_051388.1:16356383-16366383 GCF_015228065.2 Penaeus monodon
CTATGGTATTACCAATAGTAAATATACAAGACACAAAAGATGTTTTAAGTGACTAAAAATAAGACTTCTGGTACAAATGAAATTACTGAATTATTTGCCCAAAACCTGTCCAATGTTTTTAACCAGTCTGTTGCAACAGGAACCTTTCCAGCAAAACTAAAGGCAGCAAAAGTTACCCCAATTCTTAAATATGGTGCAAAGGATAATCCCAAGAACTATCGACCAATATCTAACCTTGCTATTTTTCCAAACAAGAAACATTTTATGCAATATCTAGAAAACAAAAACATTTTAAACCCATTGCAATTCGGCTTCAGACATGACCACAATACCTTCCAAGCACCCAATGTATTTTCATCGAGTATTTACTCTGCTCTTGACAGTGGTCAAACCCCCTGTGCATTTTTGTTGCTTTTGGAAAGGCCTTTGATACAGTCTATAATAAAATCCTTTTAGATAAGTTGTATCATAATGGCATCCGTGGTGCTATTCATTCATGGTTCAAGGACTACCTGACTGGTAGAACTCAGATAAGTTTTCAAAGGAGAAAATCTTCTTCTAGCACAATTACTCTTGGTATTCCACAAGGCAGTGTCCTAGGTCCAGTCCTCTTCCTAATGTACATAATTGACATATCTGATCTATTTACTAAATCAAACACTATCCTCTTTGCTGATGATATGACGTTATATCTAAGTGGTTCATGCCCAGAACAGTTGATTAACACTGCTAATCAAGAACTTCATCAACTATACCAGTGGTATGTGTTTAACTATAAATACTAACAAAACCTTTGACATGCTATTTACAAATAAGAAAGTTCACCAGATTCCTTAACTAAACATAAATAACTGTGAAGGCTCTAGAAAAAGTTTTATAAAGTTCCTTGGCGTTACCTTTGAGGAATCTATGACACGTTGGCCTCCTTTAACAAGCTAAAAATTTTATGCCCCAATATGTTCTAAAGTGTATTTATTATGCCCACATTTACCTTCTCCTTACCTACTGTAACCCAATTTGGTGCGCTACATACCCAACCCACTTAATATCCTTAAAACGTCAACTCAAAAGAATTCTCAGGATAATCACAAACAATGGTCACTTGGATCACACTGGTCCCTTGTTTAAACAAACGCCAATTTTGATGTTGAAGATATATGCACATATATGAGAGCCATGATCATGTATATAACCAAGAATAATACACTTAACCTGCCTACCCATAATCATTGCACTCTGTCATCGAAAACTCTTAAGCCCTCCTCACCATCGTCTTTCCAAGTTCCGACAGTCGATCACTTTCTGTCTGGAACTCTATCCCCCCCCAGATTCAAGACTCAAATTAAACATATTAAAAAAAAATCAAAAGACGCATCTTAAATAGAAAATAGGCAATCCCTTATTTTTACACAAAACTCTTAACATTTCTTGTTGGATACTAACAACGTTAATGGAAGGTCCCTTAATGTATTGGATATTTGACAGTTACTATGTACTTATATCTGTAAGTTGTGTGTACATGGGCGTGGCCACATACGACAAGGGAACCTTCGACTCAACTCAGCTGTCTGATTCGACTCGATCATTATAAATGGACTACCGTATTAAACATATACTTCGCTTAATAGGTCATACGTCTTTGTTCACAATATAAACGTTTGTTCATATGTAAATAATGTACTATATGTTACATTACTGTCTGTACTAAATTATATTTTGGCTATAAATAAATGTTTCAAATTCTCTCTCTCTCTCTCTCTCTCTCTCTCTCTCTCTCTCTCTCTCTCTCTCTCTCTCTCTCTCTCTCTCTCTCTCTCTCTCTCTCTCTCACACACACGAAGTACATCAATTAGAAGGCTGACGTGAAGTATATGTTCGTTGAATAACAACAGGGAGTTGGGTGTGAGCGTATCACTAAATATTGCATGTAGATGAATAGACAATTACTATAGACAAGTTAATAAAGATACAAAGACACTGAGTATCTACACATGTGCAGACATTTGTATACATGCATGCATGCACACACACACACACACACACACACACAACATGTATGGATGAATGTATGTATTTATGCATGCATGTATGAATGTACGTATGCATGCATGTACGTATATATGTATGTATGCATGTATGTCTATATGTATATGTATGTATGCGTATGTATGTATGTGTGTGTGTGTGTGTGTGTGTGTGTGTGTGTGTGTGTGTGTGTGTGTGTGTGTGTGTGTGTGTGTGTGTGTGTGCGTGTGTGTGTGTGTGTGTTTGTAAGAGCCGGAATGATGAACCCTACAAGAGTATGGTAGGTGGCGAGCTTAGGGTGTAAGGTAGACGACCAAGATGTCTTGACTCCTTTTATTATATAGTATGATGGAGTACGGCTGCGCCAAGGAGCGAGGTGTTGCTCCTTGGCTCCCCGCAGGGAGTCTGCCTATCATCTCCTACAGTGGTCTAAAGATGGGCATAGATCACGTGCTTAACATATGACAATCACTGGTGATGAAAAGTAGTGTTACAACAATGCATAGCTCTTGCGGAAGGGGATAGACAACACAACATTGGAATGTCTAGTGTGGCAACAGGAGACGAATGAACAGGTAAAGCAATGGACATACTTATATGCATGTTTGTGTGTGTGGAAATATAGGCATGTGACAATACATAAGATTATACAAGTCATGTAGAGTATAACAACAGATAAATAGAATAACGTTTGCATACTTATTTCAGTAACATCACATATATAATGCTGGGTTACAGTGTTTGGTGTGTGTGTGTGTGTGTGTGTGTGTGTGTGTGTGTGTGTGTGTGTGTGTGTGTGTGTGTGTGTGTGTGTGTGTGTGTGTGTGTGTGTGTGTGTGTGTGTGTGTGTGTGTGTGTGTGTGTGTGTGCGTGTGCGTGTGCGTGTGCGTGTGCGTGTGCGTGTGCGTGTGCGTGTGCGTGTGCGTGCCTGCATGTATGTATGTCCAATACAGATAAGCTCTCAAAAAAACATATTCGCATATGAAGTTATATTTTGAAATAAGTTTCCCCTTAAACAAACTTGAATGGTACGTTTTCTATGTTGCTTCCACTATTCGCCACGAAGTAAACGTAAATACGAATACATGAAATGTATCTGCATGCGTGTGCGCGCTTATGCTTTTACAGGTGCGAATGTGAGTGTGTATCCGCATGTGCATGCGTGTGCGTGTTTATCCGAACGTGTGTGCGTGTGCTTTTGCGTTTTGAATTTGCATTCAGCCACTAGTGTGCGTATTTTCGTTTGTATACTCCACGTGTAGTATATACGTGCTTTTCAGCACGTGCGAGGAAATGAGCGTGCGCATTCTTCCGTTTGTCCGCAGCAACGACATGTAATTTACTGCCCCTTTTTTGGATACAATAAACAGGTGAGAGAAGTAGGTCTCAGCCCCGCTTAACAGCCTCGCCGAGTTTATGAATGATAACTTTCCCTCTTCAGCGACTGAATGAAAGAGAGAGAGAGAGGGAAGATTGCGAATGGCAACTTTCGCTCTCATTAAGGATGGAAACTGAATGCAAAGGAAGCCTGTCCGACCCTTGTCTGCCATTCATTATTTATAACAGCGTTGGCACTGCTTAGTATGGTAGACGAGCGCGGCCACAACAAAGGGAAGCTGGAGACCGCCAAACCACCTGTCGCTCCCCATCCATACCAACTGGCCCTCTCGCACCACCTGTCACTTCCCCCACCCATATCACCTGTCCCTAGCACGCCACCTGTTACCATTCGTCACACGCTGTCTGTCGCTATTCCCCTGCGATGCCACCTGTATTCCTCATCTAATTAATTACGTCGTCCCTCGTACTTTTATCAACTTTTATCTTCTGCACCATCTGTATCCTCCAATACCAGCTACACTTCTCTCTTAACCAATAACCTACTTGCACACCACCTCGATCTCTTGACTTTTTACACTACCTGCAATCCCTAAACCTATACCATATTTCCGAACCTCTCCTAATCCATATGTGTGTCTCCTGCAAAAACACAATTGTAACGTTGTCCTGTGTAACTCAGACACCTGTGCCTACTCCACATTTTCTTCCACTATCTGTAACACCCCCTTTTATCCACCACCTGTATCCCCCTCTTTCACCATCACCTGTATCCACTCCTTCCACCACCAGCACTCCCTCCTGTACTCTCCCTCTCCCTTCACCGCATGTGTCCTCTCTCACCTCTACTCCCTCCTTCCCCATTACTTGCATACTTCCTTCCCCCTCCCCTGTATCCACTTCCATCAGTATCCCCTCATTCTCCAACACCTGTATCCCCTCCTCTGTACCCCCTCATACTCCACCTCCTGTACCCCTCATTCTTCACCCCCCCCCCCCCGCCCCACCTGCGCTCGACCACACCGCCGACGAAGATGACAGATGGATGCCACGTCTTTTCTTGAACTCGCGGTAATATGTCACTTCTGAGGCGAAACAAGCGGCGGAAAAATGCCTAATGGAGAAGGTTCGTTTTCGGATTTTCAGCCCGAGGTATTGTGAGTCAAGATTCTTGGCTGGCGCTGACACGGGCACGGGGAGGGCCGTGCGTTATGAGATCGGGCTATTTTCTGCTGGCATATTTGAAAATCTTTGCTAAGATTGTATTTATAGCGATGTCATCAGCGTGCTTCAGCTTGTACACGAATGCAAATACTCCCACGGTGCACACACATATCTACGCATATACATACACAAATACACACAAGTGCGGCCACACATGCACAAGTGAGTGAGTGTGTATGTGTGTGTGTGTGTGTGTGTGTGTGTGTGTGTGTGTGTGTGTGTGTGTGTGTGTGTGTGTGTGTGTGTGTGTGTGTGTGTGTGTGTGTGTGTGTGTGTGTGTGTGTGCATAAGTTTATGTACACAAACAGGAAATATATGCACAAATACGTATGCTTGCTTGCATACATACATACATGCATACATACATACACACACTTACAAAAGTTATTTATATACCTTATACGCATATACACAAACACTAACTTAGCACAAACACATGTACATGTGCACAAAACATACATACATACATACATACAGACAGACAGACAGACAGACAAACCCCCCCCCACACACACACACACATATACATACACACACACACACACACACACACACACACACACACACACACACACACACACACACACACTACTATTCATACTCGCAACAGTGTTCTTAAATGAATGACGATAAATACATATATTTCAAATCTCACAATAAGCAGATAAGGCCACATACAAACGCAAACTAAAATATTTACAAAACAGTACACGAATATCTATAGGGAGTAATGCTAAAGTACTCATCATACATATATACACACAATCAAACACTCACAATGATAAGAAGATTATCAAAATACACAGCACACACACACAGATATACAGTACCAAGAACAGCAATACACAAAGTACAAACAAGTGATTACAACGATAGCATGACCAACCATAAACATCACAAACGGATAATCACAGAGCAAGCAGAGGTAACAATCCAAACACTTAAAGGACTACAATGATAGTAATGCAAACAACGAACACATCGCACCCGGATAATTACAGTGACAGGGAGGCTAATAATACTTGCATAAATATATATATATATAAAAATTGAGTGGTAGACTAACACTGCAATACAAAAAACAAATATTGTACTAACCACAAACACACACAAAGAATTACAATGATAATCAGAATACTAATAGCACACCGACCCCCAGAACTTTATTTAAAAGAAGGAAAAGAATAAGAAAAGAAAAGGGGAAAAGAAAAAGAAAAACGAAAAATAAAATAAAAATAGAATAGAAATAGAAAAGAAAAAAAAAAGAAAAAAGAAAAATGAAAGTGAAAGTGAAAGGGAAAGGAAATGGAAAAGGGAAAACGGAAAAGGAAAAAGGAAAAGGAAAAAGAAAAGAAAAGTTGAAGAAAAAGAAAACAAACGAGAAAAAGAAAAAGAAAGAAAAAAGGTGATAAAAACTGAAAAAAGAAAGAATGAAGAAGTAGAAGAAGAAGCAGAAGCAGAAACAGATTGGGCACAGATGACATACAACCCACATTCATCAAGGCCCCAAGCGCTTCCACTACCACATACCTGGGCGGGCGAGGGGGGAGGGAGGGAAGGAGGGAGGGAGGGCGTAGTGGGCGAGAGGGGGAGGTAACAGGGGGTAAGAAGGGGGTGGGGACGGGAGTGAGTTGGGAAAGGACGGAGGGAGGGAGAGAGGAAGGCGAAAGGAGGGAAGGAGGGAGGGAGAACTGAGGCTTAAATACCAAAGGTCGTTGTATATTTGGTGTTGATTCAGCCGTCATTCGTGGTGTCCGCCGGCGTGCCCTGCTCTTGCCCGCCACCGCCGCGACGACTGCTCTGACACGTCGCGCCATATGTGCAAACACAAGCGCATGCACGCAAACACACATACACACACGCACACATACAAACAACCTCGCTCTCCCTCTCGTTACATACGCTATCAATCATATATCAACAGAATCATGCATGCCCACGTGCATATCCTCACGTACACATATGCACATATATGACCGCACGTATTGTATGCTGGTGTGTGTGTGTGTGTGTGTGTGTGTGTGTGTGTGTGTGTGTGTGTGTGTGTGTGTGTGTGTGTGTGTGTGTGAGAGAGAGAGAGGAGGAGGAGGGGGAGGAGGAGGAAGAGGAGGAGGAGGAGGAGGAGGAGGAGGAGGAGAAGCAGGAGAAGGAGAAGAAGTAGGAGGAGGAGGAGGGGAAGAAGGAGGAGGAGGAGGAGGAGAGAGGAGGAGGAGGAGGAGAGGAGGAGGAGGAGAGAGGAAGGAGAGAGAGAGAGAGAGAGAAAAGGAGGAGAAAAGGGAGAGGAGGAAAAGAGAAGAGAGGAGAGGAGAGAAAGAGAAGAGAAAGAGAGAGAGAGAGAGAGAGAGAGAGAGAGAGAGGAGAGAGAGAGAGAGAGAGAGGGGAAGGGAAGAGAGAGAGAGAGAGAGAGAAAAAAGAAGAAGAATGATAGTTCATGTCATCGGGTGACAGATGACGAGAAGAGAGATTATGAGACTTCTTTCTTCCGTTTCTTACTTCTTCTTCTTCTTCTTCTTCTTCTTCTTCTTCTTCTTCTTCTTCTTCTTCTTCTTCTTCTTCTTCTTCTTCTTCTTCTTCTTCTTCTTCTCCTCCTCCTCCTTCTTTCTCCAATTTTCTCCCTCTTACCTCTTTTTTATTCCTTTAGTTACACCGTAGAGCCTGCGACTCGCCCATCTGCGCCCTAAATACCTGCACTTCCACACAAACAAGTGCTCTAAACCTGACACTTACACAACGACGCGACTTTTTTTTTTACCATATCTTCCCTTTTCATAGCCCCACTTTTTTAAACTTCCTCTTTTTTTTTTCTTTCGACCTTTACTTGACAAGATATTTACTTAACTGAAAGCACACCGCGGGGTCTCTTCATTACGGGATGCCAGCACGTCCTTATGCCTAGAAGAAATATCTCCCTTTTTTTGTTTTCTTCTTCGTTTATTTTGTTTTTCGTCGTTCTTTCACTGTTTTATTCATTCTTATTTTTGGTTCTCCTCTGTTCATTTTCTATATCTGTAAAACTGTTTTTTTCTGCTCATAAACAGTGCCATATGTGGTTTCATTCTTTCACTCATTCATTGGTTCATTAAGTCATTCCTTCATTCACTCCCACGCATGCCTTCCCCCTCCTAACCCACACTTTCCTCTTCCCCCTCCCATTCCTACCTACACTTTTCCCCTCCTTGCCCTACCCACACCATCCCCATCCCTCCCTTCCCAACCTACTCCCACCTCTCCCCTCTCCCGACCCACATTTTCCCTTCCTCCCTACTCACACCTTCCCCTTCCTCCCTACCCACACCTTCGCCTCCCCCTCTCCCTCCCACACCCAATCCCTCACAACCCCCTACACACAACCCCACCGACAGTCCCCGCTGTGCCGCAAACTCACACTACACAAACTCCCATTATCGCCGCCGCTTCTGTGTCCTCGGCGCCGCAGACCCTTGCCTACGTGGAGCTGAAGATCTCATGCTACACACAACACCTTGTACTGTACTCTGTTTACTCCTTGTACCACGTTTCACTGGATTGTGTGCTTAGGGTGTACAACAACGCTCACCGAAATGCACAATAGGAACGGTGCTCAGTGAATGGAGATAATTGCAATGAATAATGATCAGGTGATCAACTGCGAGATGATGCGGGAATTTTAATTGGCGCTTCCATGGCCCGAGGGAGTGTGGTGTTTATTCTGGAGAATCTTATCTTTTCTCTTTAGTGATATGGGTTAATTGGCTGGAGGAGGGGATGGTATCGGGCAAGAAGGCGGTGACTTGAGAAGCGAGTGTTCTGATGAAGGCAATTTTGATTTAGATTAATTTAGGTGCGACAGAGGGAGGCTGTGCTGAATCTGGTGAAATTCTAAATTGGAGATTCTGTTGATGCTGGATTCTAATTTATTGTCTTGTTGATTTGAAAAATGTATTGTGATATCTAATTTACATATTGCCAATTCTAATTTATCACATTTTTACCATCATCGCCACTGTCATCGCGTTATTAGCACAATCGCATATTCATTCCTACCATTATTTTCATCTTAAACATGACTTAATCAAGGCAAAAACGCACGGACGGAGTTTACCCACTTCTTCAATAAATAAAAAGGAAAAACAAACTCTGTTTTAATGTGTTTATGGAATGACGAATTCAGCTGTTGTAATAACATCTACGTCTCAGTTGGTCCCAAAGGCCAAACGGTTTCAAATATCATTAAAACATTTCTTGGTAATATAGTGTGGTCTGGTAAATTCAAATGATCTTAATGCAGTTAATCTTGGGACTTTATTAAGACTTAAATGTGGTTCATAAGCTTTTAAAAAGGCGTTGGGAAAGTCCGGTGATATTAATGAGGATATAATGATATGGACAATGCAATTGGATTTCACATTCATCATAATTTAGAGACACGGTTTATAATTTCCGAATAAACACGAGCCGAAGATCTAACAATAAAAACGTGAATGAAATTGTATGGTGCAAGAGATACGTACAAAAGTTCCCGTTTTTTCTGTTACTTTTCCTTCCTTCCTTCAGACATCGTCGAAAATGCTTAATCAGTTAAAACAGGGTGTAATCACGTAGCCGTCGTGGATACGTTATCTCGGTCTTAAAATAGAGAATATAAGTTTGGACACTCGATCCTTTGTATTTCTTTGAAAAAGGTTTCGTGTGCATCCCTTTGTTTATCGGTCTATCTGTCTATATGTACTGGTACTGTCTCTCCTTTATATCTCCCTTTCTCTTTCTTATCTTATACCTGCACAGCTGTTTAAAGTAATATAAAGTAATAGAGATATAAATCCAAGTTTCTTCATACTCTCAAAAGCGATCACTTTACCCTTATAGAAACTAAATTCTAGTCGTAATTAACAAAATTGTTAAACAAATGGTTCAATTAGACGACCACAAACTCTTAACTCAAACGTTCAGTGACCTACATAGCTCAAAAAAGTAAAATCTCTAAAGCATTTTGAAGAGACACATTCCCCTTTTTGCGGGGATTAGAGAGTGTGAAGTGGATATTGTTTTCTTAGGATCATCATCATCATCTTTTTTTCCTTCGATTTTTTTCTCTCGCGTCTGGGGGTTGGCGACCCAGCCCATGCTAAGCCTCGAGTCCTAGTTCAAGCCGTTGTGGTTACGTGTCTCTCTTTCTCTTTCTCTCTCACTCCCTCTCATCTCTCTCTCACCCCCTCTCATCTCTCTCTCACCCCCTCTCATCTCTCTCTCACCCCCTCTCATCTCTCTCTCACTCCCTCTCATCTCTCTCTCACTCCCTCTCATCTCTCTCTCATCCCCTCTCACCCACCCACATATCCTTCCTCCCTATCTCTCTCTCTCTCTCGTTTATTCATTATCAACCAACCTCTTCCGCTTCCATCAACAAGAGGCATTTCACACTCCACAAGCACGC
>NC_051388.1:16386383-16388883 GCF_015228065.2 Penaeus monodon
GTATCAACTATAAATATTAAAAATATCATTCGCATCATAATCATCAGTATGTTAACCTCCATTAACTTTCTTACATCAATAAATCGAAACCACTATGCCAGTTGCTATTCCTACTATAACAAATATATCGACTGTACTGTCTCTATTCTCATTACATCTTCACCTTTACAGGTACGATTATTACTCTTCTTCGTTTCCAAAAAAATACGCATATATCCCTTTCTATCATAATTACCTATTGACGAATGACATGAATCCCAAATGCAGGTAATCAGAGACGACCCGAGGCGATTAACTTTCCCTCTAACTTTGCCGTCCTAAATATAACGTAGGGAAACACACACATACGGACACACGCGATTGTACATAGATAGACACAGACACAGCCTGTATACATAATCACGTGCACACAGCTGCCCCATCCAAAGTGAGTCACCTTAGCGGCCGGCCTCCTTTTTTCTCCTCCATCTCCTCCTCCACCTATTTCCCGTCCTCCTCTGCCTCCACCTGGGCATCCACCTCTATCCTTAATGCTCCGTTTTCACCTGCTCCACCCCCTTCTTTTCTCCCCCATCCCGGTGCCTTTATCTCCTCTTCCCCTCAATCCAACTCGAACTCCAACACCTCCTTCACAACCTTATCCACCTCCACCTCTTCCACCTCTTCCTCCTCCTCCTTCTCCTCCACCTCGCCCCCTCGATACCCCATGGTTGCCAAGACCCTCACGCCCGAGCGGACTTCATTGCCGCCGGCCCGACCACCGGCCCGACTGACCGACCGACATTCCCGCAGCGGCTGGCGTTCTTTCCAAGGTTGGCTTGGCACCGCCGCCGAAGCCGCCCGCGACGCCCTTCTGCTCAGGGCACGAGAACTGGCGAGGGGGCGCCCGGGAGGTAGAGTGCAAGAGTACCGAGAAACATTGCAAAAATCTTCCTTTTCTCCCTTTTCTCTCTCTCCAGACTAAGGTTCTAAATTTAAGAACGAAAATGTCATGTATCTAAAAGAGACTTGTTTCTGGAAGATCGCTGTAATCATTCACAAATATACGCATAATGATCACCATCTTTTAATATCCATCTACCACCACTATCATCGACATACAGGACAATAACGCGAATATTATCATCAAAATAAAAACATTATGAAAGGCATTATTATCAATGCTTTTAATTATTACTCTAAACATTACACCACTATTTTTTCATTCAACGAGTTATTTGATTTATTGTAAACCAAACCAACATTCTAGAGCTATCATTATAAATGTTGCATACATTAATAGACTCAATTAAGACCCATAATCCATACTAAACTTAGCATATCATACCATTAGTTATAATTAGAATCAAAATCACCTTTAACCTATGACTAATTAACTGGTAGTTTTGCAATCACTAATCTCACTGTTCAACCATACTACTACTACATACTGCAAGGCCTAACATGATTTTCATTAATAAATCACGATCATCACACGATGGAGGCTATGGTAAGAAAAAAATATATATATATAGAGAGAGAGGGAGAGAGGGAGAGAGGGGAGGGAGGGAGAGGGAGAGGGAGAGGGAGAAGGAGAGGGAGAGAGGGAGAGAGAGAGAGAGAGAGAGAGAGAGAGAGAGTGAGAGAGTGAGAGAATGAGAGTGAGGAGTGAGGGAGGGAGTAAGAGTTAGTGACTGAGAGTTAGTGACTGAGAGTGAGAGTGAGTGAGAGTGGGTGAATAAGTGAGGAGAGAGACAGAAAGAGAGAAAGAAGAAGGAAAGGAGAATAGAGAGGAGGAGATAAAGGGAGGAGAAGGAACGGGAGAATGAGAAGGAGAGGGAGAGGAAGTGAATAAGAGGGAGGGAAAGAGGGGAGAGGAGAGAAAGAGAGTGAGTGAGAGAGAATGAGGTGAGTGTGAGTGAGGAGGGAGTGAATGAGTGAGTGAGTGAGTGAGTGAGTGAGAGTGAGAGTGAGTGTGAGTGAGTGAGTGAGAGAGTGAGTGTGAGTGAGTGAGTGAGTGAGTGAGTGAGAGAGTGAGTGAGTGAGGAGTGAGTGAATGAGTGAGTGAATTAGTGAGGTGAGAGACAGAAAGAGAGAAAGAAGAAGGAAAGGGGAATAGAGAGGAGACAAAGGGAGAAGGAGAGGGAGAAGGAGAAGATGGGGGAGAGGGAGAGGAAGACAATGAGAGGGAGGGAAAGGAGAGGAGAGAAAGAAAGTGAGAGAGAGAGAGAGAGAAGAGAGAGAGAGAGAGAGAGAGAGAGAGAGAGAGAGAGAGAGAGAGAGAGAGAGAATTGAAAGAGGAAACAGAAAAGGAAACACGAGAGGTCATTACACAGTAAGTCAACGACCGGCTTCGGGAAAAGTAGGCTGGAAACCAATCGATCACTATTACCAGATGAAAAACCACATGTCTTGCCTCCATCGCATTCCCTTGATTTTCGTTTCAAATCGAGCTGGCAGGGTGAACTGCAGACTGAGAAACACTTTGATCCGTAGAAAAACGAAAAATCAAGTTTACCTT
>NC_051388.1:16393883-16401383 GCF_015228065.2 Penaeus monodon
GATCACACACACACACACACACACACACACACACACACACACACACACACACACACACACACACACACACACACACACACACACACACACTCTAAAAGCATAACCGGGTACAGGACATAAAATAAATTTGTTGTGAACATTCAGTTGAAGATTTAGTTATTGAGCATTAGGAGATTATAAAAGGCAAGATGACAAACAAATGCAAGTCGAGTGCCTAAAATTTGCTAAAAGGAGATAAAGACCACGAGGAAAGGGAAGGCGGATGAAGAAGAGGAAGAGAAAAGAGGTTAAAGCGGATGGGAAGAACCAAATGGAATAGATGGAAATGTGACGTAAGAAAATAATGATGACAATGATAATAAGCTATAATATAATCATGATTATGTTTCATTCCGTCCGTTCGCACGTTACGCTTGCATATGACGTCTCATATTATCTGTGACTATGGACTTGAGGTTGTTTCATTTAATATAAAATTGGATGACAAGTAACTATATAAATATCAAAAAATCACAGATAAACAAACATACAAACAAACAAACACAAACATAAAACACACACACACACGCACACACACACACACACACACACACACACACACACACACACACACACACACACACACACACACACACACACACACACACACACACACGTGTGTGCATGAATCATCTTATGAATCTATTACATTATTATTTTAACTCCTATCTTTATCATTACCATTATTATTATTATTATTAACTATTAATATTATTGTTATTATCATTATTGTTGTTATCATTATTATTTTCTTTCTTCTTTTTCTGGTGGTCGAGGTGGTGTGGTGACGTGGTGGTGTGATGGTAGCGGTGGTGGTGATGGAGGTGGTGGAGGTGGTGGTGGTGGTGTGGTGCTGAGGTGGTGGTGGTGTGGTGTTGTTGTGGTGGTGATGGAGGTGGTGGTGGTGATGGAGGAGTGTGGTGGTGTGTTGTTGTTGTGGTGGTGGTGTGTTGTTGTTGTGGTGGTGTGTTGTAGTGATGGTGTGTTGTTGTGGTGGTGGTGGTGTGTTGTGGTGGTGTGTTGTTGTGGTGGTGGTGGTGTTGTTGTGGTGGTGTGTTGCTGTTGTGGTGGTGGTGTGTTGTTGTTGTGGTGGTGTGTTGTTATTGTTGTGGTAGTGGTGGTGGTGGAGCGGTGGTGGAGTGGTGGTGGTAGTGGTGGTGTTAGGTGTGGTGGTGGTAGTGGTGGTGAAGTGGTGGTGGTAGGTGTGGTGGTGGTCGTGGTGTGGTGATGGTGAGGTGGTGTGGTGATGGTGGTGGTGTGTTGTGGTGTGGTGTGGTGGTGTGGTGGTGGTGTGGTGATGGTGGTGTAGTGTTGGTGGTGGTGGTGTGGTGGTGGTGGTGTGGTGGTGGTGGTGGTAGTGTTGTTGTTGTTGCTGTTGCGGTGGTGGTGGTGTGTTGTTGTTGTTGTTGTGGTGGTGTGTTGTTGTTGTGGTGGCGGTGTGTTGTTCTTGTTGTTGTGGTGGTGGTGGTGTGTTGTTGTGGTGGTGTGTTGTTGTGGTGGGGTTGTTGTTGTTGTGGTGGTGTGTTGTTGTTATTGTTGTGGTGGTGGTAGTGATGTGGTGGTGGTGAACGTGGAGGTGGAGGTGATGGTGTGGTAGTGGTGGTATGGTGGTGGAGGTGGAGGTGTGGTGGTGGTGGTGTGGTGGTAGTGTGGTGGTGGTGTGGTGGTAGTGTGGTGGTGGTGTTGTGGTGGTGGTGGTGTGGTGGTGATGAACGTGGAGGTGGAGGTTGAGGTGATGGTGTGGTGGTGATGGTGGTGGTGGTGTGTTGTTGTTGGAGGTGGTGGTGGTGATGATGGTGTGGTGGTGGTGGAGGTGTGGTGGTGGTGGTGGAGGTGTGGTGTGGAGGTGTGGTGGTGGTGGTGGTGTGGTGGTGGAGGTGTGGTGGTGGTGGTGTGGTGGTGGTGTTGTGGTGGTGGTGGAGGTGGTGGAGGTGATGTGGTGGCGGTGGTGTGGTGGTGGAGGAGGACACAGGTGTGGTGGCGTGGTGGTGGTGATGGTGGTGTGGTGGCGTGGTGGTGGTGGTGGTGTGGTGTGATGGTAGTGGTGGCGGTGTGGTGGTAATGGTGGTGTGGTGTGGTGGTAATGGTGGTGTGGTGTGGTGTGATTGTGGTGGTGGAGGACGCAGGTGTGGTGGCGTGGTGATGGTGTGGTGGTAGTGGTGGTGTGGTGATGGTGATGGTGATGGTGGTGGAGGTGATGGTGTGGTGGTAGTGGTGGTGTGGTGTGGTGGTGGTAGTGGTGGTGTAGTGTGGTGGTGGTGTGGTGGTGATGGTGATGGTGGTGTTGTGATGGTGGTGGAGGTGATGGTGTGGTGGTAGTGGTGGTGTGGTGTGGTGGTGGAGAAGGACGCGGACCACGACGAAATAAAAGATGAAGAACAAGAATAGAGCATGAACTACTACTACTACTACTACTACAACTCACTCACTCACTCTCTCTCTCTCATTCTTTCTCTACTATATAACCCGTTTTATCTCCTCTTTCCGTATATCTTCTCCAAACCCCTCCCTTTCCCATCTCCCTCTCCCTCTCTCCTCCCTCTCCCTCTCTCCTTCCTCTCCCTCTCCCTCTCCTCCCGCTCCCTCTCTTTATCATCCCTCTCCCTCTCTCCTCCCTCTCCCTCTCCTCCCGCTCCCTCTCTTTCTCATCCCTCTCCTTCAACTCCCTGTCCCTCTCTCTCACACTCGCATGGTTTTCTCCGACTCGCAGCGTGAGTGTGAGTATTCACCATTATCACCACGAATAACAGCATTGGAGATTTCGTTCCAACTATGTAGGCCTATGTAAGAGAAAGTGCCCGGGTTGTTAATTTTTTTGCCATCACCTTATTTTTGGGATAGACCATGATAAAGGTTTCTCTATTTTATATATTTCCCCTTGCATCGGTTCTGCAGGATCATTTCTTTTTTTTTTGTATAAAAAGCTAAGCCTGACATATACTATCCATATGTCGTAATCGCATGGTTTCACGTACCTAAGAGGGCACTGGCCGAGTTGGACCGGCCTATGCTAACACCGTTATAGTGAATTTTTTCTGCAGATAACTTTTTCTTTATTCTTTTACAATATCAACGAATTACTTCTTACAAGTACCTAAATATGAGTTATTTTCAAGTAACTCGTTTCGGATTGCGAAACAATCTATTTCACTATTGCCCTACATTTACACACGTTAGTGTAATTCATGACACCACTAGTAAATAGGTTTATATGATGTCTGACTATATGTTATCAATTCTTATAGTTATCTCTACACGATAATTCAACATTTGACCTGGACGATGATAATACTATGAGTGACATGGTTAACTGCTACAGCCGCCCCGGGACACAACTATGGCACTACACTTTACCACTGAAGTAGTGAAAATATCTCTCTAAATTTTTTGACATGTTAGATTCCCATGCCTATCATGTAATAACATGTTTAAGTACTCACGAAGTGCACTGTCAAGGTGATTTTTTCCACTAACTTCCGCGAATGCCACTAAAGAATCTCAAACTCCGTGCAGCTGACACCGAATCTAGGAACAGCTGATTTGTTGTTACTCCGTCCTCGATTTTTAGAATCTTTAAGATAATACTACTTTCACAAAAAAGTACTAGTTTTGGAGATTGATATTTTTCTTTATAAATTATTCTTATTTCCGGTTTTATGTCATTATTCCGTATTGTTTATTCTAATCATAGTACATGTTTACATGTTAAATAAAGCTAAAAATCTAGTAATCATCTTCAAGGTCATATAGCGGGCGTACTCGTTTTCTATGATTCGTATGAGCTCGTAGGGTAAACTGTGAAGATCCTGCCCTGAATACTCTTGATGTCGAAAGGTTGTTTAATCCTCCCGTGGGCAACCCCTCTCCATCTCTCCATCTCTCTCTCTCTCTCTCTCTCTCTCTCTCTCTCTCTCTCTCTCTCTCTCTCTCTCTTCTTTCTTCTCTCTCTCTCTCTTCTCTTTCTTTCTCTCTCTCTCTCTCTCTCTCTCTTCTCTCCTCTCTCTCTTCTCTTTCTTCTCCTCTCTCTTCTCTTCTCTCTCTCTCTCTCTCTCTCTTGGCTCCTTTTTCACTTCTGTCTCTGTCTCGTCTCTCTCTGTCTCTCTCTCTCTCTCTCTCTCTCCTCTCTCTCTCTCTCTCTCTCTCTCTCTCTCTCTCTCTCTCTCTCTCTCTCTCACCTCCTCTCTCTCGCTCTTTCGCTCTCTCGCTCTTTCTCTTCTACTAGAAAGTTGAAACTACCATACTACACATTTAGTATGTTTTAATGTCACCTATCCGTCAACCTGTTTGTCTGTGTACTTGTCCTTTCGTCTGTCTGTCTGTCTGTCTGTTTGTTTGTCTGTCTGTATATCTGTCTCTCTTTCTGTCTGTCTATCTGTCTGTCTGTCTGTCTTTCTTTCTTTCTGTCTGTTTGTCTATCTGTTTATCTGTCTGTCTGTCTTTATATCTGTATGTTTGTACCCTTGCCTCACTCGACTTCTTGCTTATTCGAATTCAAATACTCATAAGTAGTTCTCGAAAGATCCCATTTAAGAAGATATATTTTTCTTTTGATGTTTGGTTGTATTACTTAGTTGTTCCTAAATATTCTGATAGTATCAGCAACTGCGTTAATTTTTTCCATTTATTATTATTATTATTATTATTATTATTATTATTATTATTATTTTAATCCTTACACTCTCCTATTAATCAAACCACTGTATTATTCTAAATACATTCATGCAGAAAATATATATCGTGTTACCTTGTTTGTTACTCACACTGATAAGCGCAATGAGTATCTCCTGAACCTAAACCGCCGAATCAGTCGAATTAGCCGGTTAGAGATGAAGCACTAATCTCAATTAATGTGGATCACACTTAATTGCTAAAGGCCATGGTCGTTGAACAAGATTAAAGGTCGGCTGGAAATGATCCCTTTCTGTCTCGGCGCTTGATCTAATATTTGTGATGGCAAATGTGCGATTATTTTTTTTTATTTATGTATGTATTTTATTATCATTATCATTTTTTTTTCATTTATTAATTTATTTATTGTGTATGAAATATCTTTACTTTATTTTCCTGTCTCATCTCTGCCTCCTCCTTCCTTTTTTTCTGAAGTCAGTAACAATATTTGAAGTCATGCGCGTCTAAATATGTTTTAAGACCACTTGTCCAAATATAGGCATCAGTATGTTCCCGACCGACCGCCGCGTTGTTCCCTTGGGCAAGGAACTTCACCTTGATTGCCTACCTAGCCACTGGGTGGCCAAGCCAGCCCAAGTCAGTGCTGGTCCCAAGCCCGGATAAATAGAGAGAATGATTACCTAAAAGGTACCACCGGCACTCTCCGTGGAAAGGAACTGGGGACCCTACCACGTACTCACTCCAAGAGCATCACAACATGAAAACTACAATTAAGTATCATGCTGTGACCACGGCGGCTCAGACATGAACCTACCGTTAAAAGAAGATGTTCCCGTTAATGCACTCGAACTCGTGATTGCAGTCAATAAACGTGAAATTGTCGATGCTAATGTTATGGATAAAGGTTCAACTTAACAAACCATTTGATAAACACATTTTCGTTCGATTGATCTGACAACACCTTTGGACGCTATTCCATCATTTAGCCAGATGTAAATCAGTTCTTTGTCAGATACTTTATTCGCATCTAAGTAGTTTTACCATCTGTATGCCACACTGAAGACATGCAAAATATGTTGTTTTCTTCGTCTCATGTGTATATGTGTTTAAAAGATGTTTGTCACTGCACACGAGTGAAGAGATTCGTGGGTTATGAGCTCTTAAGAAGGATTTATGAGGGTACGAACTTTGACGGCTGGATAAATTGTGTGTGTGTGTGTTTGTTTGTTGGTGTGTGTGTGTGTGAATACATATGTATATATATGCATGTATATACATAAATATACACATATGTGTATCTATGTACATATACACATATATGATATATATATATATATATATATATATATATATATATATATATATATATATATGTATATGTATATATATATATATATATATATATATATATATATATATATATATATATACAGAGAGAGAGAGAGAGAGAGAGAGAGAGAGAGAGAGAGAGAGAGAGAGAGAGAGAGAGAGAGAGAGAGAGAGAGAGAGAGAGAGAGACGTGTACACGTGTGTGTGTGTGTGTGTGTGTGTATATATATATATATATATATATATATATATATATATTGTGTATGTGTGTCTATGTATGTATGTGTGTGTATGTATGTATGTATGTATGTATGTATGTATGTGTGTGTGTGTGTGTGTGTGTGTGTGTGTGTGTGTGTGTGTGTGTGTGTGTGTGTGTGTGTGTGTGTATTTACTTCATCATTTATTTGAACATTCTAAAAAGCGACAAACAAGCAAGTTTCATCGTATCGTATGGCATGTGACCTTTGGCCAATTAATGGTTTTGTATACATTTATTTCTGTTCTCCTGCTTCCCTTTATATATTCCACCTTCTTTTTTTCATTTACAGATACGGAATCATAATGAAATAGACAGCGATGTTCGTAAAAGAAAATATAGACTCTGGATATCCTGTGTGTTATATATTGCTTTTTTTTTAAATTTTCTATTTATTATTATTATTATTATTTTTTTTTTTTGTATTTTTATTTAATAATTTCTGCTCAGCTTTTACGTGGAAGCAATAATAGGCTGTAGATTCCGTTTTTGGCACCAGTGAAAGTAGGCTTTAACTTTTTCTCTTATTTGTATTTACGAATATGTCATATTGCTATCTTTGATGCAACTTTTTCTTTTTCCTTCTAACTTCCGCGATGTGAACTTTCTTGTTTTACATTCAATCTTTTTCCGTCTTCCAGTCTCTCTCTCTCTCTCTCACAGACACACAGACACACACACACACACACACACACACACACACACTGCATTCTCAAGAGAGATACTCTTATCCATCCAGAATTTAATTTGTGAACATCACAATCTTGCAGACAAATAGATGGATAACAGACTATATCGTCACACTTTTAACTGAAAATGGATGGAGAATATAGAGACCATGTGCGCTTGAGGGTTTGTATAGAATTATTCCATGGGTGATGTTTGATATGTCTTGGATGGTGAGCAATAAGATCCGGATATTAAAGACCAAAAACAAGAAGAAAACAATGTTAAAAATTCCCCCTTAACAAGTAGTATCATTGACTTATTTGGATATCATACAAGGCATATAAGTGAAATATTTTTGCACACATTTGAAGTTGAATAGGAAGATTTAACAATCCTTGTCATGTCAAGTTTTAATACTGGAGTTATATATCAAATACCATACTCTTCCTAAGTCAGTTTGTCTTTCCCTTTCACATGGATACATGAAGACACATTTTTTTAA
This sequence comes from Penaeus monodon, assembly GCF_015228065.2. Lineage (NCBI taxonomy): Eukaryota > Metazoa > Arthropoda > Malacostraca > Decapoda > Penaeidae > Penaeus > Penaeus monodon. The sequence continues at coordinate 16,401,311 of NC_051388.1, forward strand.
GTTGTCATTTCATCACCAGCATTATTAATATTACCTGTTTTAATTTTGCTATGCACACCTTGACAAAGAATAC
>NC_051388.1:16423883-16431383 GCF_015228065.2 Penaeus monodon
ACGGATCCGTGCGTAGTATTTTCTCTCCACACTGTATTTTACCCATAAATCACGCTCGATCTTAATTTCTTTGAATCGTGTTTGGTACTAGTAAGGAGAACGTGGCGCCTACCACATCACAGCCAGGGCCGCCGTTAGTCTCCTCTCTCTGCCCTGCCTGCAGCCAAGGTCGCGGCGATGCCCCTGGGCCTCCCCTGCTCTTCCCCAGTGCTCAGCTCTCCCGTTTCCCTCTATTCACGGTCCTGCGCTGAGCTGCCATATTAACAAACTAGGTAGTGAAGGGCGAGGGAGAAGGGGATGGGAAGTGGGGGGAAAGGGGAAGGGGATAGAAGGAGGCATGAGGTTAGCGGTGGGCAATTCCCCAAAGCAGCTCGATTCCGAAAGTACCAATAGCATGAGAATGCAGGGGAGCCCGTGGGGTTGCAGTAGTTCAGAGGGGAGGGCGGTGGAGGGGGAGTCGAAGGAGATCGGCATAAACAGAGGCTCATTCACGGGAGGTCGCTGAGAACCGCCATTATGCTCAGCCGACTGTTTGTTTTCGTTTGATAAACCCGCTTATGTTGTCAACGTCAACATCGGCACCGCTACACTAACTGCACCCCGAGCTTCTGGCCGAGACAATCCGATCAGCAAGCCGACCCGAATCGCCGACGCAACTCGCGGGGCCTAGGAAGAAGGGCAAGAGCAGGGCAAGTAGGGCGCGAAGAGTCAACAAATATTACGCAAGCAGCTCCATTATTGCCACGTCACTCGTCCTTATCTAATGAAGGCTGAACGCTCAATTACTCAGGTAATTAAATGGCGATAGAGTTTCGTGGGCTCGAGTTACCTGAGCCAATAATCCAAAAAATCATGCGTGGAAAAAGATTAACGAGTGATCATCGGAACAACCAAAAGCCTTAACTTAAATGTGTACTTTATAATCGTGCCATTCAGACCAGAAGAAGCTTCTAGGTTGCTGTAATAAATAAAGAGGCTCAGAGGGCGCGAAGGACGCTCGGGAACAGTGGCCACTTGTGCTAACGGACGTCCACCAGGTTCCTGTGTTTGTGTGCGAGTGTGAGATTGGATGACTGTAAGAGTTAGTAAGTATATGTGCGTTACTGCGCGTGTGATTGCATGTGCTCGTGCGTCCGCATACACATGTTTACAGAAGATACTGCGATGGATTAAACATTTGAGCATATGAGGGGAGTGAATTTGCATGGTACTGTGGGTCAAAGTACCAAAAGGAATTCAGCAGCTAATGGCAGTGTGTAGCCAGAGGGGGTACAGTCCGGCATATGGGTTCTGTGACAACATGTCCGAGATGGCACCTAGGAGGCACCCGGGTAGTTTGACGTCGAAAGCAGTGCCAGGACAAGGGTAGCATCTGGGAGTTGTTAGGGTAGAATAACCGACCGAGCAGTGCCACGGCACAGCTGGCACCAGAAGGCCCGTGCAGGAAGTTTGCGTTAAAAGCTTAGTGCCAGGGTTGAGTTAGATCCAGGTAACGTAACAGCGACTCGCGAGGCACAAGGGCACCGCTGCACAGCGTACGACGCACAACGAGCGACGAGCGGGGAGCAACCCAGCGCCTCCTCGGCCTCATTCCCTCATTCGGCCTCCTCCAACTCCCTCTGGTCGCAGTCGTCTTCGGACTTCTCTTCATCTTCCATTCCCTATTCACCCCTCCCTCCCTACCTCCCTCCTCACCCTCCTTCCTTTTTCCCTACTCTTTCTCTCCTCTGCCTTTTCTTCTTCCTCCTCCCCTCTTCTTTTCTTTTTCCTCTTCTTCTTCTTCTTCTTCTCTCCCTCCTCTTCCTCTCCTCCTCATTCCCTTCTCATTCACTCCTCCTCCCTGACTCCTCTTCCCTTCTTCTTCTTCTTCTTCTTCTTCTTCTTCTTCTTCTTCTTCTTCTTCTTCTTCTTCTTCTTCTTCTTCTTCTTCTTCCTCCTCCTCCTCCTCCTCCTGCTGCTGCTCTTCCTTCACCATCTCTTCCTTCCTCCTCCTCCTTCTTCCTCTTCCCCATTCTTCCTCCTAGTCCTTTCTATTCCACTCCCCCTCCTCCTCCTCCTCCTTCTCCGCCCCCCCTCCCCCCGCACAAGGCCGTATTCACGCGTTGCATCAAATCCGGCGAGCGGGCGAGGGCGAGCGGGCGTGAAGGGATTGCTGTGTCTGCGTGAGCGCACAGTGAGCCTCTAACACAACGCCCGCGCTGCCCAACCACCCTTGTGCACACAAACTTCCCCGAGTAATAAAAATAAAAATCAAATCAAGAACCGTTTCTGTCCTAGGTAAACCCGGATGTTGTGATGAGCGAGAAAACTGGACCGACTTCTGCTGCGCGCTCTACCCCCCCCTCCCCCTCTCCATCCCTCTCACACTTACCTACCCCCACTCTCGCCCTCCTCCTCAACCTCTTCCCCTTCCCCCTTCCCCATACCCTTCCCTCTCACTCCCTCTCTTTCCCTACCCCTCCCTCTCGCCCCCTCCTTTCTATCTCTTCCCCTTCCCCTTAACCTTCTCCTTGCCACTCCCTCGCTTTCCCTCCCCCCTTTTCTCACCCCTTCCCTTCCCCCCATCCCTCATTACCTTTTCAATCTCATCCTTCTCCCCTTCACCCCCTTCTTCACACCCTTTCCCCCCTTCCCCTTCTTCTCTCCCCCTCCCCCTACCTCCTCCTTCTCTCCTACTTTTTACTTCGTACCCCTCCCCGTTTTCATACTCGCCCCAACCTGCACACAGTGGGCCTCTTTGTCACAATTTCCTCCTGTTCCACCTCAGTCAACCTGGTCACTTCAAAGCTTCGGAAATACCACTTAAAGCCTCAGCCCTCATAACACTGAGTGACGTTTTCTTCCAGTGTGTTACGCTATTGTCCGATTTCCTTTCCTCTTTTATAAATAACTCCACACACAGTGCACGCATACACACACACGCACTCTTTAAATATACGCCTTGATATCATACCTCTTGATGAAATACTTGATACACAATAATCTTTGACAAAGAACGGGGCACGTGACTCCGGATCTCTGGGCACGGATGAAAATCTAATAAGCTAAATAATTAATCTCCGTGACATCAGTCATGAAGGCCCGCATGAATCTTAATAAAACATTGACAGACTTTTAAAACCCGTGCACACAACGAATGCACATAATCACATTTAATTATACAAGTCATTCCCTAAATAATTAATGTATAATAGAATAATGACAATAACGGGAAAAATAAACAATTACAACACACATAAAAGTGACCCACTCAAAAAGTACAAGACGGTGAAAACTTGTCTTGAGGCGTTGCTATGGTAACATGAGCCACATGGTATCCAAGTCTTTTCAAGCGTGGCGAGGCCAGGAGGAGGAGGCTTGGGGGAGGGAGGGGGGTGAAGGGGAATGCAAGGTTAAAGGATAATAGGAAAAAAATAAGGGAAGAACACAGCGACAGAGAGGGAGAGCTAGGAGGGGGGAGGGGGAAGAAGAGGGAATGGGAGAGGGAATGGGAGAGGGGGAGGGGAGAGGGAGGGGGAGAGAGAGGGGGAGGGGAGAGGGGAGAGGGAGGGGGAGAGAGAGAGAGAGAGAGAGAGAGAGAGAGAGAGAGAGAGAGAGAAGAGAGAGAGAGAGAGAGAGAGAGAGAAAGAGAAGAGAAAGAGAAAAAAGAGAGAAGAGAAAGAGAAAGAGAGAGAAAAGAGAAAAGAGAAGAAGAAAAGAGAAAAGAGAAAGAGAAGAGAAAGAGAAGAGAAAGAGAAAGAGAAAGAGAAAGAGAGAGAAAGAGAAAGAGAGAGAGAGAGAGAGAGAGAGAGAGGAGAGAGAGAGAAGGATAGTCAATGATAACATTTTTTTCTTTAATCATCTTTCACATGCACGCGCACATAAAAAAAAGTAAATAAGTAAATAGGAAGATACACACAAAACACCTCCCCCCCACACACACAAAACAATAAGCTCAGACATCGAAAAACAGCAGAAATAAACAACACATTTACATACACACACAATCAGAGAACATAAAAACAGTAAACAACGCGGTTCCGCGCACTGACCTCCGGCGAGCCACTTGATCGTCGTGATGTTGTCCTCCACCTCATATTTCCAGTAGGAGAAACAGTTGGTCGTCTCGAGACACCTGATGACGGACCTGCCATCCACAATGGTCACATCGCTGCTCTTCTCCGAGTCCGTGGCTGTGGTAGAGATGTGGTAGGCGCACAGCGTGTGTGTAGTGCCTCCTGCTGCCTCTCCCACCGCACCTGCCGAGCGCAAGCATAAGATGTTGTTAGTGCATCCAGTGTCAAACACGTTTCGCTGAAGAGCATACTCGCTTACCTCAGGTAAGAATACTGGCCCTCTGAAAAAAATAATCGTGTGCACAATGTCGGTCGTGATAACATGATAAACTGTTTGGAGGCGAGTTGTGTTTAAATACGTTCTAAGCACCAAACTATCCTGGCTGCAGATAGTAAGTTATGGGGCAGCAGTATTTAATGCTGAGAGAGAGAGAGAGAGAGAGAGAGAGAGAGAGAGAGAGAGAGAGAGAGAGAGAGAGAGAGAGAGAGAGAGAGAGAGAGAGAGAGAGAGAGAGGGGGAGATGTATGAGAGGGAGAAAGAGCGATTGAACGAGAAAGAAAAAGAGATAGAACGAGGGTGTGAAAGAGAGGAACTGAGAGATAGGAGAAATGCACAAAGACAAAGACAGACAAAAGAAATACATACATACATACACCCTTGCATACATACAGACGCAGGCAAACAAGAAGAGACAGAGAGAGAAAGATAAGCGAGAAAGAGAGAGAAAACACACTACTGAAGTGGATTTCATGACTGAGTCAGAGCGTGAATGAATGTATCCTTCTCCCTCTTTCCTCTCGGGTACGCTGTAAATAAGACACTCTCTCACAGGACGTGCTGTCGCTTGAGTGGCAAAAAAAATGGGGGGAAAAATCTTGAAAATCTTGCCAACATAATTTGTCCTGACAATATTTATCTTGACGATAAATATTCTTTACAATTCTTCCAGGGTCATCAAATTGAAAATGTTAACTTTTTCTGTACCATTTTATTAAAATATCAAGATAACACACGTGCCGATTTCAGTGTATAAAGGCAGAATATAAATACATAGCATTCGTCATTACCGGTTGCATCTCTCTCCGTCCATTTTCATCCCAGGCGACGCGCAAAAAAGAAAAAGAAAAAAAAGTACACCACACATGCCCACCGGAAAAGACATGTCAAGGCGGAAATTCTCTCATTCCGTAGCATGACCTCTTGACCTCTTGCCCCCCCCCCCTTACTCTTATTCCTTCACCCCCCTCCATCCCCTCTACTCACGTTTCAATATCTACACCTGGCTTCGGAATCATTTCTTTTTATCTATTCCTTAGTTTTTATAGTTCAATCGCCTTTCTTTTTCACGTTTTCTGTAAAAAAAAATCTTACATCCTATAGCTCCATCTTTCACATCCTCCGCACCCTTCTTCAAGCCTCTTTCACATCCCTTTGAGCTCCCTTTCCCTCTCAGAATCCTTCACATCCTTTCACCCTTCGCATCTTCTTTCAAGGGTCCTTCACATCCTACTTTGATCTTCCTTTCCGTTTGAATCTTCCTTCCTTCCCATCCTCTTCAAGTATCTCCCTCATATCCTTTATCAAGATCCTTCTCCTTCACATCCTTAATCAAGCCCCTTTCTCCTTCACATCCTCTATCGAGTTTCCGTCTCCATATCATTTATCGCGGTCCGTTCTCCTGCACATCCTTCGCGTTTCCTTCAAGCGTTCTCCGCAAATCGCCTCGTACGGCTTTCCTCCACATCTTCTCTCGAGATCCCATCTTTCCCATCCTTCGCGTTTCCTTCAACGTCTTCCATTCCCCATCTCCTTTACTTGCCGTCCCTTTATGTTCTCCTTCCCTCTCTCCTTTAATTCTCCTCCTTCCCGCCCCTACAAGCCCGCCATGGCTGCATACCGCTGTTCCTTGGCACGCGCTACAACCTGGCCGGGATCCACAAACATGTTCTTTGTTGCTTGCCAGGTTTGCTACAAACGATATTCACAAATTTCTCCTCCGGACGTCTTTTTTGGGGGGAGGAGTGGGGGAGGGATGGGGATGGAAAGTGAGGGCGGGGAGCTACAAAGGCTATATTCTGTTTTGGTACGAAAAATTAAGAAGACAAAAAACAAAGGAGAAAAAGTGACAAGACGGTTTCTCCGAATTCTCTTTTATATTTAATCCGGAGCTTATTTACTCCTATTCATCTACAAAGAAACGCTAAGACAAGCAACTGAAGATGCCAGAATAGAGTAACCAATGAAGTTAATAATAATAATGTTAAATTCAATGTAAATATAAAATTAGTATTTGCGATAATAATACATCATCAAATGATTCACGAATGTGTTTGCTCTCACTCATATGTTACCTTTTAGAATATAATCTCTCTTTTTTATCATAATTTGCTATTTTTGTAACACACTTGTTTAAATTAGCACATACGTGTCAATACAAAATAAAATATCTCCGAAGACGAAGCTGTGACCATCAAAGAAAACGCGAACCACAACCACAAGGTGCGCAACCCGATACTCAAATCATATCGTTTCAAATGTATTAGTGCAAACAGATCCATTGGGAAAAAAATCAACAAACATTTCGAATCTAATATAATTAAACTACCCTTGTTTCATGTTATATTCCCGGAGTTAATTAAGAGATGGAAATGGTTTGCTTTTGAAACGTATTGGTCCCTCCCCCTCCTTCCCTTGCCCTGAAAACGGGACGTGGCCGCGGGGCTATTTACTCCCGCCCTCCAAGCCGTAAATTCAAGACAAAGAACATAGACTAAAAATGTCTGCCTGTTGTACAACTTCCTCGAGTGTTGTTTATGCTGAACACAAACCTTTCATTTGTTTTTATTTTTTTCATTTTAATATTTAAAACAGACAAGTTCGTTTTGTCGATGAAAATTATATTTGTCCAGAAAAAAGGATTTAAATTAGAAAAAAGGCGACAATTGCACATCTGAGTAGCTTTGTCAATTTCCTGCCTTTACATGATTCATCCATCTCTGATTACAACTGAGCTCTGAAGAGGTTCAGAACAAAGCAAAATGCAAGAAGCCCGAAAAATGCATATAATTTTCATAGAATCTCCCTTGACAAAATCGCCTGCAAAACGAGACTCCTGCATTCCAAGCCTGTCCTTCCCAAACAGGACGCTATACACAGCCATCCCGAGGGAGTTCCCCAGAAGAAAAACAGAACCAGTGCTCCTTGCCACGTGCTGAGGACCTCCCGATACCAAGCGGGTTTAAGGACTTACTGTGTGAACATTAGATGGCGAATCTTTCATTAAAGTTTGCTTCATTCTAAACTTCTGCTCTTTTTATGTATAATTACGTTTCTGAATACAGACAGACAGTGAATCACTCGTCTAAACTCATTAATTTTCTAACATCTTAAAATAATGTCATTACATACCTAACTTCATACGACTATCAAAAGATGACTTTCCCT
>NC_051388.1:16441383-16443883 GCF_015228065.2 Penaeus monodon
TAACCCGGCTCCTGTTATTCATGACTCCGTTGGCCTAAAGTTTCATGAACGTCTTGCCCATAATGTTCCATGAAAGATGTCAATCTGTCTAGCCCTTAATAGATATTATATTAGAAGTTCTTTCTAACCACATTAGGTATGCTTAAATTAACTTCCTATGCTTTAAAAGCAATGCCTCTAGCACCCACAGCCCAAAAGTTTAATAAGTAATCCAGTCCAGTCTAATGTAAGTAGACGCTATGACTGAATTTTACTTACAGGATCATTAACGTACTCCGAAACCTCCACAGCTTCTAAAGAAGCCCTATAGTACTAATATCACAGTATAAAAAGAAAAGAAAAAGGTTGTTTTCGATAATATAAACCTTGCAATATGGTCAACACCTGAAGACCAATGCAGGTCACGAAGCCCAAGAGGTCAAGGCGAGTGTCGCAAACAGATCAGCCCTTGACGCTTCGGGTATTCCGACAGCTCAGGGCTCTTTCTGTAAGGAAGATCCGAGGAGAACCAGACACAAGGCCGGATCGTGCAACACTACTCCAGTTTGAGTATATTCGTCTGTATCGTGTTTAATAATCATCCCAACATGACCTTGCAACGGAAAACGGAACCAGCGTCTTTGGCCGCAAGCTGCGCAGTGATACGCCAAGAGAGGTCACGGGGTCATTGCTCCCACTTGCCACCTCATCAGAAACCGAAGAACATCACTTCCCGCACCCCCACGGCGCGCCATATATCCGTCGATAATGGCGACTTTCCTTCGATAACGGCCTTTCTTTATCGCTGTTGGGTCGCGGAGGCCTACATTCTATTCCTTCTTACTCACAATGCGACTTACTTTTGGTAGTCTTTTGGTATGTTCATATAATTTGGATAATCTTATCACAATTGTCGTAATGACCAAACATGCCATTAAAATACTGTACTAATTTGTAACTTGATTTCCTTCAAATCAGTGAGTATTGCAGCAACTGCAATATTCTATTTATAAACAATGCCGTCAAATATGATTACTAAATTTGCTGCAAACACATCAAATAAATGCTTGTTTTTTGGTCGTTTTGAACAGAATTTTGTCTTTTTCTATCGACTAGAAAATCGTGTTAGGCAAGAATACGACTAGTTCCCAGGTGCAACAGCGGGAGTATCTGCTTGTCCAATTGTCTACCCGGAATCGTCTTTCCGGAAAAAAATAAAAAGAAGTAATTTTACAGAAAATGTGTGTATGTAATCGAGCAAGTGAGCGAGAGAGAGAGAGAGAGAGAGAGAGAGAGAGAGAGAGAGAGAGAGAGAGAGAGAGAGAGAGAGGGAGGGAGGGAGGGAGGGAGGGAGGGAGGAAGGGAGGGATAGACAGATAGATAGATATATAGATAGATAGATAGAGAGAGGGAGAGATACAGATAGATAGATAGATAAATAGATAGATAGAGAGAGTGAATTTAGATGAAGAAAAGGAAACAGACAACTCTTTTACTATATATCATCCATGAACTGCAGGCTACAAAAGAAAAAAAACACTTAATCAATGAGAACGTTGGCACAGATATTGATGGGAGAACACCAACCTCAGACCAAGCTAATGGAAGGCAGACATTGGAACGGAAGGACGGAATTGAAATCCATCCCGAGTTGTAGATGAAAGCCGAGTGGTGGAATGACACAGGCCATAAAGCTAATATATTGGTGAGGATAACTACGAAGAGTGATGGTACTACATATGACGAAGGTGATGGAAGTAACAAGAATGACATTCACAATAAAAAGTTGTGAGAAAAGGTTCTTTGATATTCGCGTTCGCCATTTATTAAAAATGTCAATCTGACTTGGGGAAATGTACCAACAGATTTCTTTCCTTCGGAGTTTCCGCTTCTAGGAACTGAATGAAAATGAACAAGGAAAAACGACGGCCTTCACCATAACTTCTGTCACGGCCGCCATTGACTCCGTCTTGTCTTTGCTTTCTTGCGTCTCCGTAGGAAATATGATGCTGTGCCAAATTTACCCGAAACATAAAATAACAAGTTAAAAGGTAAATGATACACCTAATATATTATTAAATTATAGTTATGATCATGATAAATGCAGCATTACCAATACTTGTGATGCAATAATTACAATAACAATGATATTAAGAAGAATGATAACACCAATGACGATGATGATGATAAAAAGTCACAATAAAAGTAATCCCTATAACAACAGTCATGACAAATACAATAACATTTATACAGTGACCATACAATTAATTTTCAAGATGATAGAAACGATAAAAATCATACCATTTCCGCAATCCCATCTACAACAGTAATAATAGTACTAACTCAAGCCTTATAACCGCCCTTACATGTAGGTGTGCCGCCCCAACGAAATGCAAAATTTGACCTTTATTTCCTAACTGCGAAAAACTTACACAATTGTTTGCAGTATTACACTTCATACCGGTGAGATCCTCAGCTGCATGTTTACAGCACTCGGCTTGATGTTTGCCAAATATTCATG
>NC_051388.1:16451383-16456383 GCF_015228065.2 Penaeus monodon
TACTGAATGTATATACACTTCCGTTGCTCGGCAGAAAGATGTTCCATGCCGAATGTACAACTCTATGGAACCAAGCAGTCACGGTTACGTAGTAACGTAGTAATCTTTACGGGACCTAACCGGTTTTGGAATAACACTATGAAACCTATCCGTATTTACTGTTGTTTCAGGGTTCAATAAATCGAGAATTTTCCGCTGACATTACTTATCTAGCCGTTTTGACGTCGCGAGCAGATTCACTTTACACATACAATTTTATCTATATCTATCTATTTATCTATCTATATATAGAGATGAACAAAAACATCGAACGTGAACACAAAGATGAAAAGGAAAGCACCCCAATAAGAAATTAAATTAATTAGTGACTTTTAAAAACTCGTTAAGAATTCCATATCTGACGAACAAATAACAGAAATGGATCCATTTCGGTTATCATCCGTCTGAGATGAACTTTTGGCATGTTCGAAATGTCTATTTAAACTAGAATGTACTGGTTACTGATGATTGCAATATCAAACTGCAAATAAATTTGAATACTGTTATACGAGAATGGTCCACAGGCAAGCTGATAATGATAAGGATAATAATCAACTCTGAAAAAATCCCTTTGTACCCTAGAAAATAATATGCCCGAAAAACGAAAAACTAATTTTTTAAAAACATCGATTGCAAAATATTATATTAGCAGAGAAGCCTACAACCATCGTCTAATTGCCGCAGAAGCCAAGTTAACATCATCCGGAAGATTTTGCTGGCCATCGTGGGGCAACAGGGATTGGTGCAGTTTCATTACACTGGTCATTTAGAAAATATGCAAATTCTCCCCGCATAAATATAAAATGTGATGTAAATAAAACTAAAATTTAGTTGCTATGCAAGAAAATGGTGACATTAAACTAATTTAGAGCAAGTAAAAGATCGGGAAATCCAGACATTCTACAAGGGTCATAATTTTCCTTCTTCTGTGACATGACAAATCTTTAGATCTAACACTCTTTAGAGCTTATAACAGATAACCTCACTGCATGCCCGATGAGATTACACCAATGGCCGCCGTTACATGTACTGCCCACTGTATTTTTTGTGAATTTCGTTGCACGCAGATGGCTCCACAAGTGCTCAGCTACCAAGGGGTCAATTTGTAGGCCTTATGTGACCTCACCTGATTTCCACCATTCCTTCGTGATTTACTTCTCTTAATGCTCAATAATATCAATATTGATGTTGATGTTGTTCTTGTTCTTGTTATTATCATTGCTGCTGTCACCTCATCATAAATCATCTCATCATCATCATCATCATCATCATCACTATCATCATCATCATTATTATTATTACTGTTATTCAAATACCAATATAAAAAATTAAAAGACTGAAAATCAGGCGGGGTAGGTCTAAAAGGCAATGAGGAGAGAAAAAATGGACTGGTAGTTGACTCCTAAGTTACTAAGCTCTTGTGGAGCTATCTGTATGAAAAAATAATAAACTAAAATCACAGTAGACATGCAATGTATGGCATGTCTTCCCAGCACATTGGGTTAAAATCCATCAATCTATTATGTATACAAAATGCACACCTGCTGAAGTACAGAGTACCTTATTAGTGAACCAACCAAACCACAGTACAAAATCTCCATCGTATGGTCAGACTGAGCTATTCATGGGTATTTTAATTGGATACATGTTTTTGAGAAGCTTCAAGTTTTATTTACTGCATTTGGATTTTATTATATAATAAACTAGCAGGTTTAGTCAGTTAAAAAAGATATTGCCTGTCAGATACAGATATTAATGTTAATGTGATGTAAGAATATCATCAAAAGGAAAACAGTAAATCATTATCAACTTTAACTTGTCATAAAAGAAATTACCTCTCTTATCAAATAAACACAAATATTTTCATTGCCTGACTATGATATAAGTACAAAAAACTCTCAAACAAAACAAGATATAAGACAGGCAGTGGGATGCACTCATGCATACTGTCCAAACTGTTGGGAGAATTAAAAATCCTGATGTATGAACCCTGTGATTATGGATGCCATGGACATCAGGAAGTCATACATTAACCTAGCAGGACACACTCGGTCACAGATTGCATGGGATTAGGAACATCTGTGCTTTTGCAGATGGAGTGGAGATGGAATAGAAACTGGAGGATATATTACAGCAGTGCAAAGTTTAAATAAAAATTTTGTACTATGGATAGCCAGAGGAGTCTGCTTAAAAATAAACCCAATGTGGCTGCTAATAACTGGTTTTAATTTCTTGCAAGGCCCAATGGCATTAGAAAAAAACAGTTGATATCACATCAATCTGACGAGTAAGCTGATTGTTTTTGCACCTTTTACAATATTAAATGTGATAAATTTTAATCTAATCTACAGATGAAAAACCCTGAATCAACAATTAAAAATTATCTTCAAATTGCTTTATCCAGAACACATGGGAATAAGACCCTGTTGACAATGATATAAACAATAACTAAACATAATGATGTTACTATTAAGGATTTTTTTATCAGCAAAAGAGGTGGGTGTTTTTCAGGGAAATGGTTTTTATATATTTCTTTTATTTCATACAAATTCTCTAGAGGTCTTCAAGCAGCTACCATATGTCATATCTTAATAACCTGTTTTATCATCTGCATAATCTTGGAGGAATTATACTGATATATCTTTTATACTATAGGTATCTGTCACCCACTCAACCAAGTACAAGCTGTAAGTGTTGAAGTTTATATATGTATATGGCTTTGTTTAAACCTACATTCAATTAATAAAGTTGTATGACAATGATTAACCTTAAAGCCACTCAAGGAGAATGAATTAAAAAATCAATTACTCCTAATCTTAATCTATTGCTGTGGTCACAGCTCTATAAAAAACACAATATCTTGGCTATAGCCATTAAGAATGCAGTGTTTTTCAGAGATCACGAGATCTACTTATTAATGAAGACTGCATTTTCAGAGTTTTGAATATTCTACGCTTATGTAACTTTTCTATTGATATCAAAGAGTAATAGATAATTAGTAATTCATCTGCAGTCTTTCAATCCTTATTCCTTTTAATGGTAAAATAAAGAAAAAATATAATAAAGTATAAACCTTCTATAAAAAATATGCAACTGATATATATTTCTAAAGATTATATTAGTCCATTAACTAATAAAAACAATATATTTCACCTTCTGCGAGTAACACCTGGCACACTACTTTGAGAAAGAAGGTACCTCTTTTCTATATAAGTAAATTTTTTCTTAGTGCTTTTGCTGTATATTTTACTATTGCCTGCTTTCCATGATTTACTTTTTGATTTTTTTTACTGCTCCTCCTATTCTTCTCTCATATTGCGAAAAACATCTTGAACAATAATATCATCATATAATAATATACTTATACAGCTCCTGTCACTCGTAACTAAAGACACAAACAGTGGCATTAAATCATTATCATTTATCATCATCATTATTATTATTATTATTATCATCATTACTATAATTAGTATTATTATTATTGTTATTATTATTTTTATTTTATTATTATCATTACTATTTATTATTATTATTATCATTATTATTATTAGTATCATTATTACTTTTTATCATTATTATTATCATTATCATTGCTGCTATACTGTTATTGTTATTTATTATTATTACTGTAATTGTTATAGTCATTGTTATTATTGTCATATCATTCTTATTATTAATATTATTATTATCATTATGTCTACTACTTTATAATTATCATAATTTTTATAAGTATTATAATTATTACAATTATTATTTTTATTATCATTATAATAATAATTTATTATTATTATCATAATTATTAACATTATCATAATTATTTTTATCACTGCTTCTGTTGTTATTACTACTAGTAATATTTTTTTATTTGTTGTTGCTTTGTTACTATCATTATTATTATCCTTATTATCATCATCACTCATTATATCATTAACTACTACTATCATTATTATTACTATTGTTATTGTTATTATTATTACCACTATCTTCACCACTATTGTTGCTGCTGTTATTATAATATTACTAATAATTTAAACCAATATAATAATAACAACATTAATAATAACAATAAAAACATAACCATAATGATATTAACAATACAGCATTTGTTGGAATTGATTATGATAATTGTAATAGCATAACAATAATGTAGTTATGATATGATAATGATAAAAATATATAATGATAATGGTAACAGTACAACAATAAAATTAATAATAATAATTAGTAATTGTTGTATAGAAAATATTAGTATCAGCATTATTATTATTATTATTATTGATTAATCATCATCATCATTATTATTATCATTATAATCAGAAAGCACAGAAAAATAAGAATAATGATACTAATAAAGATAATAATACTATGATTCATAAAGATGATGATGATGATGATGATGATATATGATGTGATGATGATGATGATGATGATGATGATGATATGATGATGATGATGATGATGATGATGATGATGATGATGATGATATGAATGATGATGATGATGATGATGATGATGATGATGATGTGTCTCGTTAAGCAGTAAAAATGACAATAAAGAAAATAACAGTAATGTCAATAACATATTTCTAGAATATCATATTTCTTATAAAATAAATTCAATTTGTTAATAAATGTCATAGTTACCATTGATTTATCAATCCTTTATACTTTCTATAATAAGACCCACATTGGCATCCTAAAACTACCACAACAAACCAAAAATTTATAACTTTTCCTTTACCAGAGTATTGATTCCAGCAAACAATGCAGCAAAAGTGTCCACTCACTTCTGCACCACAACATTGGTTCTTTTTCATACAAAACTATTTCACATACTCAGGTCTGAAAATTTCTTGTTATGTCTTAAAGTGTGAATGTATTTTATAAAAAGAATACTGTATATGAGTGAATAATAAATTTTAATGGTCAAATTTCAGAGTGTATATGCCCTATTTTTTCTCT
>NC_051388.1:16463883-16476383 GCF_015228065.2 Penaeus monodon
ATTGTCCTGGGCGACTTCAATGCGGTATCCGGCTGTGATCGAGCTGGCTATGAGATGTCTGTTGGCCCCAAGGCTTGGGAGCTGATCTCGGTAGTGAGAACAGCTTCCTTCTCCAGGACTTTGCTAGGTCCCAGAGAATGAGGATCTCTGGCTCCTGGTACCAGCACTCCAACCCACATCGCTGGACATGGTATAGCAATACGGTACAATGGCCAAGGAGATCGACCACATTCTTGTTAGCATGCGATGGAGGATCTTCCAGAACTGTAAAGTTAACTGGAGTGCCGAGTTCCGGGCACTGACCATAGGCTGTACAGTGGCCACTCTAAGATGTTTCACTTGGACAGATTGAGGGAGGGGGAGTGTGCTGTAGGTTCACCATGGCTTCACTTGGACAGATTGAGGGAGGGGGAGTGTGCCTGTAGGTTCACCATGGCAGTCTCTGATCAATTCACAGAACTTTATAAAACTGACAGACCCAGTTGCTCTGTGGGAGTTCTTCATGCACAAAACACTTGAAGCAGCACAGGAGTTCATTGGCATATGCCCGAGGACAAGGCAGAATTCCATCTCCCTGGAGACATTGGAAGCCACTGAAGCTTGTCGCACGGCTCGGCTGAATGGCAATCAGGTCTTGCATTTCTCTTTAGTGTGTAAGGCTTGGGCACTAAATGAGAAGGGACAAGGAACAGTTCATCAGGAATCTTGCTGAGGACGTTGAAGGCCATTTCTTGGTAAATGACCTTCGCCCTGCCCACCAAGCCTGAGAAAGCTGAACTCTAAACCCTTCTCACAGATGACTGCAGTTTGGACAGTGGATGGACAGATCATCTCAGATCATGTTGGGGTTCGTGGACATTGGGCTAAGTATTTTGAGCAGTTGTACCAGGTAGACTCTCCAATAGCTAGCTTGGATGCAAGCAATATCACAATACCTGTGCCAGATCCACCCATCAGCAAAGAACCTCCTACCCTAATAGAGGTTAGGATGGTGATTTCCAAGATGAAGTGTGGAAAGCTGCAGGCATATGTGATATCCCCGCTGAACTTCTAAAGGCTGGGCATGAACCTATGGCTTAGGGTTTGCAGTCTTGACTTCATCTGTCAGTCCGATACCATTCCCCTGACCTGTGGAGGGGCGTGGTCATCCTTCTCTGGAAGGGGGAAGGGGATCGTTGGGATTGTAGCAACTACCATGGCATTAAAATGCTCAGCACACTAGGCAAAGTTTTCGCCCACATTCTTCTGAAACGGATCCGCAACCACCTCCTAGGGCACCAGAGACTGGAGCAGTCTGGATTCACTCTGCAAGTCCACAATAGACCAAATATTAGTGCTTTGAGTAATTGTGGAACTCCGTCATGAGCTTGGTCATGAGTTACTTGCAGCCTACATCGGCCACAAGATGGCATTTCACTCGGGGCTGTCAAACTTCTTTCCTGTTAATTCCGGGGTGAGGCAAGGCTGTGTCCTTGCACTAACACTTTTCAACACCTGCACAGACTGGATAATGGGCAGAGCTACTACCCAAAGTCAGTGTGGAGCAACACTGGGCAATATCAAGGACTCAGACTTTGACTTTGCCAATGATGTTGCTATCCTATCAGAATCCCTGGAGTCACTAGTGGCGGGTCTTGATGCAAATTTTGCAATGAGGCCTAGAAGTCTCCTGACCAAGACCAAGATTCATGACTTTGGGGGCTGTTAGGGGAACTCGTTCAGTCGATCCATGCTTGCGGTGAGAACGTTGAAGTCACAGAGAGCTTTGTATACCTTTGGGAGCATAGTCCATATCTCTGGGCTGTCTGACTAAGAAGTCAATAGACGGATTGGTCTGGTCAACAGGAGCCATGAACTCGATCAACAAGAGCATTTGGAGATGTCGGTACCTATGCAGAAGGACCAAGCTACATGTCTTCAAGGCCTTGATACTGCCAGTTTTGCTCTATGGACGCAAAACCTGGATGCTATCCAGTGTCTTGGAGTCTCGTCTTGATGCCTTTTGAAACAAGTCTCCTCGCTGGATTATGGGGTACAGTTGGCAGGACCACGTGTCCAACTGACGGCTACACTGTGAGACTGACATGGGACCTGTTACTTGCATAATCCAGGATCGCCAACTCAGGCTATATGGACACTAGCTCACTTTCCTGGGATGACCCTGCCATCAAGTTGTCTCTTTGCTAGACAATCTTGGGTGGAGGAGGCCGTGGAACGACCCAGGAGTTCATGGCTTGGGCAGCTCGACGAGACCTGTCATGAGGAATTTGAGATGAGCCTGAGGCTTGCCTGGAGACTCGCCATGACGGACACTCATGGGTGGATGCGGCCATGCGCCCCCGTCGGCGTTAGCCCCTTGATAATGATGAACTATATCTGCCCCGATAGGTGAGGACGGACGGGGTATTCTATGGAATATTGGAGTAAATTTTGCTAATATCAAGCAAATCATAGCTCATGTGCGATTTTTAGCGGGCGCGGGCGTGCACCCCCCCCCCCCCCACACCACACAACGTGTGTGCTACCATCTGTGTGTGTGTGTGCGGATTTTCTTATTTGGATCCTGAGCTACATCCTTACTTTTTGACAATAGATGTCTTCCATTAATCCAGTCTAAGAGCCGACACGCAATAGTCTAACGGTATTTAGATAGATAGATAAATATTGATATACACAACATGTATGTATACGTATATACTACATGCATCATATTCACTTTAATAGCAGACGTTGCACTCAGCTCATCCTGGCTACCTGTTTATTGCCCGCTCTCCACTCTCCCTTCGTCGTTGTAGCAAACCTTTATGTTCAACTTTTACGACTGCTATTTATCTGTCTGTCGTCTGGCTTCACGACTGTCTCTCGAGGTTAGTTTGGAGCTTCACTTGTTTCCTTCTTTTCAACCCTTCTACTCCGGTTGCTGTTGGTCTCGGTTAGTTATCTGTGGATGTCTTTCTTTCCATCCCTGTTCTCTTGTCTCTCTCTAAATACACAAGCATATATATCCCATTCCCTGTCTTCTCTTTTCTTCCTCTTGTCTCATTCTGTCAAAGAGAAGTTCGGGTAATAACAGAGATTCCACATATCATTACGAAGATTAATTCAGTTGTAGGAAGAGCAATATAGGTTAATGAATCGACATGTAAAACTATCAAAACGGTATTCAGATTCAGAAATGCAATACTCTCCCCCCCCCATCAGAAAAATAATAATAATAAAAAATAAATAAGATAAATAGAAATAAAAATATACATATAATAATCAAACCTAACAACGACGCAGGCATTCTCACGAGCAATCTGCGCGGCGCACTGTGTCCAGTTATATTTACTGGTTCATAATATTTAGGTTATTTATTTTTATTTATTTGTTTATTTATTTTTTGTTGTTCCGAGTTCTTTACACATTTTTTATTTGACCATGCAGTAATAAAGAGAGTGTGAGAGCTATGACTGTCTCTGTCTGTAGGGTGTAAGTGGAGTAGATAGAATATTGTAAGATTTTGAATCCTGTGAGCTGTTTTAACTTCCCATCATAGGATTGGAGTATGGAACTGCAAAGAACTTGTCTCTCTTTCACACAAAAAAATCAAGAGGAGATAAATGTACTAGAAAGGGTGTTATTTGTGGCATTATGTTTTGCATGTGCAGGTAAAATATTGGTAACACTTTTATGGTAGCATAGCATTAATATTGTAATACCAGAGCCGACCATTGCAAAACACAACAATCAACGGTTCTTCGCATATGGATAACAGGAACTATATCTATATAGGTGGGTGCTTCATGCGCACGGTGATGTGAAGCATTGGTGTGTAGCCTAGATAGTGTTAAGTGCTTGCATGCTTCTCGCTTGCAGCTGCCACCATTGGCTAGCCTAGTGTGAAAAAGGGAGCAGTTCTGCATAAGCCTCCCCTGCCAGTTCACAGCTTCTCCGTCATCGAGATTCCTGCAGTGCCTCTTCGTGACCACCCATGGATACTGGGCACCTTGCGGTCCCAGGCTAAACTGTGGGGGATCTCGGAGCAGCAGGAGGCCCCAGAGGTACAGAGCCATGGCCCACTGGCATGCCTTCCCGTTTGTAGCTGCCACCATTGGCTAGCCTAATGCGAAAAAGGGAGCAGTTCTGCACAAGCCTCCCCTGCCAGTTCACAGCTTCTCCGTCATCGAGATTTCTGCAGTGCCTCCTCATGACCACCCATTGATACTGGGCACCTTGCGGTCCCAGGCTAAACTGTGGGGGATCTCGGAGCTGCAGGAGGCCCCAGAGGTACGGAGCCATGGCCCACTGGCATGTGGACACACCCTGGCTCTGTACCAACTCCTGCCCCTTAGCCAACCTGGGGTAATTGGGCGGCTTGGGGGAGGTGGGCCTTGCCAGCCCTCCTCCCCTCAGATAACTCACTGGCAACGTCCAAAATAAATGGATGTGCTGGAGTGAAGGGTGCTGTTCCTCCTACCCAGCAAACAAGACAGGCTGTGGGTCCCATTGAGAGGGCAAATGTCGGGGCACAGGATGGAAACGAGAGTTAATTGTCCCGCTTGCGCCCCAGCAGCTGCCAACCCACCATGAAGCTTGTGGAGCAAAGCCCTAAGGAACCCCACAAACAGACGGGGATCCCACAGCTTGCCGATCCCTTTTATTTGGGGCAGCGTCGGCGGGAGCGGCAGAGGTGGCGTGCACCCGGAGTGACCGCCCGAGGCTCAACCTCAGGCGAGCTATCCTTGTTGGCGCTTGGAACATCTGGTCCTTGCAGCAGGATAAGCAGTTACCTCTGCTATTGAGGGAATTGGAGCGATTGTGAGTTGAGGTGGCTTCCATCTCAGAGGTGAGAAGATCTGGCAGCAGCACATTAGTATGGGTGGGTGCACCTACTACTAGTCGGGCCGCAGCGATGGTCATCACCTCCAGGGAGTAGCCATAGCAATCTCTAACCGACTTCAGGCCTAGGTAATTGAGGTAATACAGGTTGATAAGTGTATTATGACACTGAGACTGAAGCATGCTTTTAGCTTCATGTCTCTTGCTGCTATATACGCTCCTACCAATGTTTGCAAACTCTGTGTGAAAGGGGTGTTCTATGCCAAACTCTCATCCATGGCAGACAATTGCCCTTGGTGAGATATTCGCATTGTCCTGGGCGACTTCAATGCGGTATCCGGCTGTGATCGAGCTGGCTATGAGATGTCTGTTGGCCCCCAAGGCTTGGGAGCTGATCTCGGTAGTGAGAACAGCTTCCTTCTCCAGGACTTTGCTAGGTCCCAGAGAATGAGGATCTCTGGCTCCTGGTACCAGCACTCCAACCCACATCGCTGGACATGGTATAGCAATACGGTACAATGGCCAAGGAGATCGACCACATTCTTGTTAGCATGTGATGGAGGATCTTCCAGAACTGTAGAGTTTACTGGAGTGCCGAGTTCCGTGGCACTGACCATAGGCTGTACAGTGGCCACTCTAAGATGTTTCACTTGGACAGATTGAGGGAGGGGGAGTGTGCCTGTAGGTTCACCATGGCTTCACTTGGACAGATTGAGGGAGGGGGAGTGTGCCTGTAGGTTCACCATGGCAGTCTCTGATCAATTCACAGAACTTGATAACCTGACAGACCCAGTTGCTCTGTGGGAGTTCTTCATGCACAAAACACTTGAAGCAGCACAGGAGTTCATTGGCATATGCCCGAGGACAAGGCAGAATTCCATCTCCCTGGAGACATTGGAAGCCACTGAAGCTTGTCGCACGGCTCGGCTGAATGGCAATCAGGTCTTGCATTTCTCTTTAGTGTGTAAGGCTTGGGCACTACTGAGAAGGGACAAGGAACAGTTCATCAGGAATCTTGCTGAGGACGTTGAAGGCCATTTCTTGGTAAATGACCTTCGCCCTGCCTACCAAGCCCTGAGAAAGCTGAACTCTAAACCCTTCTCACAGATGACTGCAGTTTGGACAGTGGATGGACAGATCATCTCAGATCATGTTGGGGTTCGTGGACATTGGGCTAAGTATTTTGAGCAGTTGTACCAGGTAGACTCTCCAATAGCTAGCTTGGATGCAAGCAATATCACAATACCTGTGCCAGATCCACCCATCAGCGAAGAACCTCCTACCCTAATAGAGGTTAGGATGGCGATTTCCAAGATGAAGTGTGGGAAAGCTGCAGGCATATGTGATATCCCTGCTGAACTTCTAAAGGCTGGGCATGAACCTATGGCTTAGGGTTTGCAGTCTTGACTGTCATCTGTCAGTCCGATACCATTCCCCTGACCTGTGGAGGGGCGTGGTCATCCTTCTCTGGAAGGGGGAAGGGGATCGTTGGGATTGTAGCAACTACCATGGCATTAAACTGCTCAGCACACTAGGCAAAGTTTTCGCCCACATTCTTCTGAAACGGATCCGCAACCACCTCCTAGGGCACCAGAGACTGGAGCAGTCTGGATTCACTCCTGCAAGTCCACAATAGACCAAATATTAGTGCTTTGAGTAATTGTGGAACTCCGTCATGAGCTTGGTCATGAGTTACTTGCAGCCTACATCGGCCACAAGATGGCATTTCACTCGGGGCTGTCAAACTTCTTTCCTGTTAATTCCGGGGTGAGGCAAGGCTGTGTCCTTGCACTAACACTTTTCAACACCTGCACAGACTGGATAATGGGCAGAGCTACTACCCAAAGTCAGTGTGGAGCAACACTGGGCAATATCAAGGACTCAGACTTTGACTTTGCCAATGATGTTGCTATCCTATCAGAATCCCTGGAGTCACTAGTGGCGGGTCTTGATGCATTTAGCAATGAGGCCTAGAAGTCTCCTGACCAAGACCAAGATTCATGACTTTGGGGGCCTGTTAGGGGAACTCGTTCAGTCGATCCATGCTTGCGGTGAGAACGTTGAAGTCACAGAGAGCTTTGTATACCTTGGTAGCATAGTCCATATCTCTGGGCTGTCTGACTAAGAAGTCAATAGACGGATTGGTCTGGTCAACAGGAGCCATGAACTCGATCAACAAGAGCATTTGGAGATGTCGGTACCTATGCAGAAGGACCAAGCTACATGTCTTCAAGGCCTTGATACTGCCAGTTTTGCTCTATGGACGCAAAACCTGGATGCTATCCAGTGTCTTGGAGTCTCGTCTTGATGCCTTTTGAAACAAGTCTCCTCGCTGGATTATGGGGTACAGTTGGCAGGACCACGTGTCCAACTGACGGCTACACTGTGAGACTGACATGGGACCTGTTACTTGCATAATCCAGGATCGCCAACTCAGGCTATATGGACACCTAGCTCACTTTCCTGTGGATGACCCTGCCCATCAAGTTGTCTCTTTGCTAGACAATCTTGGGTGGAGGAGGCCTGTGGAACGACCCAGGAGGTCATGGCTTGGGCAGGTCGATGAGGCCTGTCGCGAGGAATTAGAGATGGGCTGAGGGCTTGCCTGGAGACTCACCATGAGGGACCCTTGTGGCTGGAAACGAAGGGTGGATGCGGCCATGCGCCCCCGTCGGCGTTAGCCCCTTGATAATGATGAACTATATCTGCCCCGATAGGTGAGGAGCGGACGGGGTATTCTATGGAAATATTGGAGTAAATTTTGCTAATATCAAGCAAATCATAGCTCATGTGCGATTTTTAGCGGGCGCGGGCGTGCACCCCCCCCCCCCCACACACACACACACGTGTGTGCTACCATCTGTGTGTGTGTGTGCGGATTTTTCTTATTTGGATCCTGAGGCTACATCCTTACTTTTTTGACAAATAGATGTCTTCCATTAATCCAGTCTAAGAGCCGACACGCAAATAGTCTAACGGTATTTAGATAGATAGATAAATATTGATATACACATACATGTATGTATACGTATATACTAACATGCATCATATTCACTTTTAATAGCAGACGTTGCACTCAGCTCATCCTGGCTACCTGTTTATTGCCCGCTCTCCACTTCTCCCTTCGTCGTTGTATGCAAAACCTTTATTGTTCAACTTTTACGACTGCTATTTATCTGTCTGTCTGTCTGGCTTCACGACTGTCTCTCGAGGTTAGTTTGGAGCTTCACTTGTTTCCTTCTTTTCAACCCTTCTACTCCGGTTGCTGTTGGTCTCGGTTAGTTTATCTGTGGATGTCTTTCTTTCCATCCCTGTTCTCTTTGTCTCTCTCTAAATACACAAGCATATATATCCCCATTCCCTGTCCTTCTCTTTTCATTCCTCTTGTCTCATTCTGTCAAAGAAGAAGTTCGGGTAATAACAGAGATTCCACATATCATTACGAAGATTAATTCAGTTGTAGGAAGAGCAATATAGGTTAATGAATCGACATGTAAAACTATCAAAACGGTATTCAGATTCAGAAATGCAATACATCTCCCCCCCCCATCAGAAAAATAATAATAAATAAAAAATAAAATAAGATAAATAGAAATAAAAATAATACATATAATAATCAAACCTAACAACGACCGCAGTGCATTCTTCACAGAGCAATCTGCTGCGGCGGCACTGTAGGAAAGAGGGGGGGGGGGCCAGGTCACTGTTTCCACTGTCTACGTCTGCTTAATGACATAACTTGCCATGCACGCACACACACACACACACACACACACACACACATACACACACACACACATACAAACACACACACACACACACACATACACACACACACACACACACGCACACACACACACACACACACACACACACACACACACACACACACACACACACACATATGTATATATATATATATATATATATATATATATATATATATATATATATATATATATATATATATGTGTGTGTGTGTGTGTGTGTGTGTGTGTGTGTGTGTGTGTGTGTGTGTGTGTGTGTGTGTGTGTGTGTGTGTGTGTGTGTGTGTGTGTGTGTTCGTGCTTCTCCCCATCTTTGATCTCGGCCATCTCCACTGACGCGGTACGACTGAACTGACCAGCCTGCGCCTTGCGGCGGCCAGTTACTCGCCGATACTGCTCGGCCTCCTCCTGCGCCAGCACCGCCGTGTTCAATGCAGCCGTCACGCTCTGGCCGGAAGAAAACCGCTGTTATACTACACTTATTGTGCAGCTGTTTCAGAAAACGTAGTGGGTGATTTTTTCATCGACGTGAATATACTACGATAGCGAAATGTAGAAATGATCTAAGTAGTTATTATCACCGAATCCATCCGTTATTCTCTTATCATCTCTTGCAATCGTATCAGTTGTATCAATTGTATCTAAATAAGATAATATTATACGTAATGAAAATGTATAATTCATAAAATAATATAACAGAATAGAATAATATATTACATAATTTTGCACCTTTAATAAGGAGACAATGTTTTCCTTATCCTCAACGAACCTTTATCTGATTGTCCTTGGCGCGAAGCTGATGAATGAGTTGCGACCTGGTGGCGCCGACGTACGGTTGTGCACGCTCGCACGCTCTAACATCCGCCTGATTTCTTCGACTTCGCGTTCCTTGTGAGCCAACTGGTGCACGGAAACAGACGTATTGTGTATTATATAGTAGGGATTAAAGTAAGGAGAAAGGTGGGCATGTACGTGTGCGTGAAATGTGTATATTTTGTTTACAGTTTCTTTCACGCGGCATTCCTTATTTTTACCTATTCACTTCCATTCACTCAACATTCATTTACACTAAACTCACTACCTTAAACATATAAATTTCATTCTGCAAATACATTTTCTATCCAACTCGTACCCCCAAAGATACCCTTAAAAAAATCAAGAAGGGGAACTGTGGCGAACATCACGAAGCGGACGTTCACCTGTTTACCTCCGTCTCGCTCGCCGCCGCCCTTTGCGTTACAGCCACGAGACGCTTCTGAAGGAGTTGGTTCTTCCGCAGCAGGTCGTAGGTGCCGGGGTCGGAGGCCTGGGGAGAGAAAAGGCATTGTTAAGATCTATAGTTTGTGTTTTTCGTTTTTTTTTCCTGCATGGGTAGCTTTAACTCCTTTATGGTCGGTGTTTTTATTGAATTTATATATGTGCTTGATATTCGGATGGAAGTTGGATGTATCAAAATGTATCAAAAAGAAAATGCATATACCCTTTTACTTTCAATTCGTTGAAAGTATTAAGAATGAAAAATAAAATGAAAGTGTATATACATAGATACATACATACAAACATATATATATATATATATATATATATATATATATATATATATATATATATATATATATATATATATATTTCAAACCAGAGGGAATACAAATCACATCTAGCTTCGCCACCAAATTCTATCACACCTAATAAAATAACCCAAAAAATAAAGGGACAGAAATAAAAATAAAAGATAAAATAAATGAAAATAGTATAATAAATAAAAAAAACTAATAAATGAAAATAATCTAAATAAAAACAATAAAAAACAAAATAAAATAAAAAATAAAAACAATAAAATAAAAAATAAAATAATGAAATAAAAAATAAAATAATAGAATGATAAAAAGAATAAATAAAAACAACAATCACAAAAAATAAAAATAACCTTGTACCTTCAGCGTCGTCCAACAAAAAGCCTTCGCCCGTCGTACCACCACTTCCTCTTTCTTCTCTCTCTTCTGCGACGTGATCAGTTCCCTCTGGAGGCGCACCAGCTCCACCTTCAGGGACTCCACGAGAGTGAGGTGGCGGGACAATACCTCTCTCTCGTCCCTGTTGGTAGAGAGTATTGCTCTCATCTTTCGAGATGTTTTTTTTATTCATTTTTGTTGTAGTTTACCCGTTGGATGGTCCGTTTTCTTTTCTTTGAGGACTGACTGATGATCATGTTGTGTGTCGATTTAATGTACCATATTTGTCTGTCTCTTTTTTTTATATATGTTATCTGTCTCTTTTGTATCTTTTGTATAAATTTATTGACCTAGTTTTTATCCATTTTTCCATTTCTCTCTCTCTCTCTCTCTCTCTCTCTCTCTCTCTCTCTCTCTCTCTCTCTCTCTCTCTCTCTCTCTCTCTCTCTCTCTCTCTCTCTCTCTCTCTCTCTCTCTCTCCCTCTCTCTCTTTCTTACTCTCTCTCTCTCTTTCTCCCTCTCTCTCTCTCTCCTTCTTTCTCTCCCCTCCCCCCTCTCACAATCTTTCTCTCTCACTCCCATAATTATACAATAAAAAAACGACGATCCACAGATAGAGTAGGAAGGCGACCTCATCTGACCTGAGTGCCGTGACCTCGGTGGTGAGTGTCTATTCGTGTAATCCTTATTCCATCTGTGTAGGATGTGCTCGAGCAAGTGGACACGTTCCCACAGTCCCCTCACGTTATCGTTACGTTGGGCCAGTTGCATTTCCACAATGCCGCGTCATTCTCGTTCCTATGGGTTTTAGGAAAATTATTATTATTATTATTATTATTATTATTATAATCATTATTGTTATTATTATTATTATTATTATTATTATTATTATAATCATTATTGTTGTTATTTTTATTATTATTATTATTATTGTTATTATTTTTATAAAATAAATAAATAAAAGTCTAGTTTTGTGAGAGAAATAAATACACATACAAAGATTACATTCTACTTGACCTTACTTCTCTGCATATAGGCTAATAAAATGCTTTTCCTGTTTAGCCACAGTCCATTGGTTAGTATTAACATATAATAGTAAATCTCTTTCCTAGACACACTCTTACAGCATAGTAAACCACATCTCTTTTTAAAATCTTAACAGAAGATTTTTCCCTAACCGGACTTTCCTTTGATCGCTATTTTTTCCGGGTTATCATTTGAGTTTGTGCGTGTGGATATTTCCGTGTCTGTGGGTATGGGCGGGCATTTCCCTACTGGTGCTTCGATGCGAGGTCTATATAAGCATGTATTCATATTGAACTTACGTGAGGGAATATTGCTGGATATTTCTCTTTTGTATAGCATATTTGTCTCTTCCTCGTATCAACACTTAATGTTATTGTATTCACATTTATGTTTATGTTCATTATGGTTAATTGTTCTTATTTTGTGTAACTCTTTACTTGTTATCACTACTTTGGAAGCGCAAGAAACAAGAAGAGGTATTTACAGGTTGTTATTTTTTCAGTAATGGTAGTATCTTGGTTATCCTAATACAATAAATCTGCCAGACTTCAGGTCCTCGCCACGGGAATGAAAAACTGACGTAAATTCGTGTTCCCATCATATCGTCCAATCTTAATTACCCCAACGGCATCAGTATAACTCATAAACATCGACGCAAAACTACAAGGGGACCCCATCTCTCTCCTCAGCTGTCTGGGCAAGACGGCCAAGAGGATGGCATTAAACCGACTCCAATGGAAAATGGGACCCTCACATGAGCACCTCCATGGGTTCACATGGGGCATGAGCACAGGACACAGCATAATCACGCTCTTAAGCACAATTAGCACTGGTACATCTGTGGTAGTATTCCTAGACCTGGAGAAGACTTTTGAATTAGCAAGTCCTCTTGCTATTCAAGAGACTCTGATCCAGAAGGGAATCAGAGGAAAGC
>NC_051388.1:16481383-16483282 GCF_015228065.2 Penaeus monodon
ATTTTGCAGACCTGTGCAATACTTACGATGCATCAGCTGGGTCTTTGTAGAACTCGATGATGCTAACGCTGACTTCACGGGTGCATATTAAAGGGCAAACATCATAGACATGAGAGATGTTGTGGTCGCTCCAGAGGATGATTTAGATTTTGCACTGGATAAAGAGGGGCGGGTATAAAATAGTCCCCGAGCTGATGCCGGCGCATCGCTAGCTTCATCGAGCTCTGCAATGAAAAGAAACAATCCCAGTGACTCCTATGATGATCTTCTGCATAACTTGGAGTACACTGAAGACAATGAAAGCCAACACTTGTTCACAGACATGACGAGCGACGCAAGCGACCCTTAGGAATGGGACAGGTAGACACAATATTGCAGAATGCGTCTAAGGACGCGCGGAGAGGCTGGCGTACCCGTATATTTCTTGACTTTATCCCATGCATTTTTTCTGTGTGTAATGAGCTCCTCTGTTTAAAAACAAGAAAAGAAAAGAAAAAAAAGACGGACGAGGTTCGGAACCTGGCCGACATCGGCGATACTGGCCCAACACGGAAGCTGCGTGATCTGAGCCACCCGGAGTTTTTCTCCGCCTTGTGGTCGCTCACACGAATGATTTATTAGCAAGCAAGAAATCAGAAATGATTCAGACTCCACTCAAAATAAAGTAAAAAAGAAAAACAAACTTCCAGGGGGAATTAACGGGGGCGCTGAAATTAAACAATTAGTATTTTTATATTTTATTGACGATCATGATGAAATGTTGGCAATTTGTTGATCTACCGCCCCCTTTCTTTTCCACAGATGCACCCCAGCGGATCTGCCAAAGACTGTGATAGATGGCCCTAAGTGAAAGGTGGTACTAGTTGGTGACTTCTTTTAAGCCATTCTTATAAAGGATTTTTTTACAGAAAATATGTTCAGGCTAATCGACGTCCTTCCTAAATTTAAAACAAACAAACAAACAAACAAACAAAGATACCAAAGGGATAAATATTAACAGATTAATATCGAGGCACAGTGTACCCAAAATACCACTAACTTTAGTCGAAAAAGGGAATGCCATTCTAAAATCAAATCAAAGGGTTTGTCTAAAATGAAACTGATAGTAAGGTAACAGAAACGAACAGTGACTGCAAGTGGAAGGAATATTGCATGTCAGGTGTAACTTTTTCCGCAAAGAATGTACAATGCAACAGCATATGTAAGGAGAATATATCAAATAATACATAAAATAACAACATATCAGTGTCAGAAACAAAAAAGGTTTGCCTGAAGTATCAGACAAATGTGTCAAACTTAACAAATGCTATAAAATTATATTTCAAAATGTGTATAGGTTATAGGTAGTATGGATTTCTAATAAATAAAAAAACACACAAAAACAATCAGGAAAAGTAAAATTGGGCTTAGAGATGGAAAGAATTTGTTGTATGGTACATCCCACAAAGTATGTGATACTGACAGTGGCAAAAGGATCATAATATAGTATGTTTTCTCAGCAATCTGATCTATTTATAATCAAATGAGAAGGACTCTTGCATCATTCAAGAGTGTGTATAATAATAGTGACTTCTACTTTAGTTTATTATTAACAGACATAGAATTGCAATGAAAGTCTGTGATGCAAGAGACTTAATAATTGCGTGATTAATCTTTAAGTTATCAGGGTAAAACAATCCAGTCTCATTTGCAGACTATGAAAGAAAAGGAGAACCAAAAACATTAGTTCTAAAAAGGAAATTGACTGGATAAAGATTTAGTGTACTCTAATGAAATTGGCTTCTGTTGTATCATCTTATAGTAATGAATTCTCATGACTAATCTTTGTGATTTACATAATGATTTATGACTTACACGTGAATAAAATTTGCACGCATTCTAGTTTATCATGTTGACTAA
>NC_051388.1:16483382-16490882 GCF_015228065.2 Penaeus monodon
CAAAATAAAACACCTTCCGTCAGTAATGACATGCATAAACGAGCATATCAGACACAGACGACACAAAGTAATCAGATCGTGCGATGCTGACATTGCAATTACCCAGCACTTATCACAAGCCGAGTCTATTTATTTTACCGAATAATGTGACACTGGCGAAGAAGCTTTGGATGCCATCTATAAAGTAGGGGGTGGGGGGGGAGAGCTCTCGAATCCTGGGAATGCAATTGGGTCTCAAGGTCGCTTACGCACTTGTTCTCTTCTGGGGAGCTTCACATGCGCCGCCTCTCTCTTCTGCTTTCGTCCTCACTTCCTCTCTTATTTTTCCTTATAAACTCCTTTTTTCTCTCTTTTTTTTACGTTGCATATTCATTAACGCACCAACTTAATCACATAGGCATCATCATCACAATAATTTTCTTGGCCTGTTCATTTATACAAGATCTTATCATTATCACCATCACTATTAGCCTCTTCAATTATCATCATCATCACTTACATATATTCACTGCATTCTTTCTCCTTTCCCTCAAATCTTACCTCAAACTCACACCGCGAGTAGTTTAGCAACAATATCCATACGGTTTCCAGACTTCCTTCAGCTCAAAACGGTTCTACTGATTGTCCGAATTAAGCTTCATTTTACTCCATAACGGTTTTAATTACTTTTCTCGTCACGCATAATGTCCAACTAAAGAAAGAGAAAACAACGAATTGAAAAACATTTGTGAGGGTTAGCATTAAAACAAATATTTTCCTGCCGTCCACGACAATTAAAGTACTGAATGTATATACACTTCCGTTGCTCGGCAGAAAAGATGTTCCATGCCGAATGTACAACTCTATGGAACCAAGCAGTCACGGTTACGTAGTAACGTAGTAATCTTTACGGGACCTAACCGGTTTTGGAATAACACTAGTGAAACCTATTACCGTATTTACTGTTGTTTCAGGGGTTACAATAAATCGAGAATTTTCCGCTGACATTACTTATCTAGCCGTTTTGACGTCGCGCGCAGATTCACTTTACACATACAATGTATCTATATCTATCTATTTATCTATCTATATATAGAGATGAACAAAAACATCGAACGTGAACACAAAGATGAAAAGGAAAGCACCCACAATAAGAAATTAAATTAATTAGTGACTTTTAGAACTCGTTAAGAATTCCATATCTGACGAACAAATAACAGAAATGGATCCATTTCGGTTATCAGTCCGTCTGATGATGAACTTTTGGCATGTTCGAAATGTCTATTTAAAC
Source organism: Penaeus monodon (assembly GCF_015228065.2). Lineage (NCBI taxonomy): Eukaryota > Metazoa > Arthropoda > Malacostraca > Decapoda > Penaeidae > Penaeus > Penaeus monodon. The sequence continues at coordinate 16,484,653 of NC_051388.1, forward strand.
TAGAATGTACTGGTTACTGATGATTGCAATATCAAACCTGCAAATAAATTTGAATACTGTTATACGAGAATGGTCCACAGGCAAGCTGATAATGATAAGGATAATAATCAACTCTGAAAAAATACCTTGTTACCCTAGAAAATAATATGCCCGAAAAACGAAAAACTAATTTTTAAAAACATCGATTGCAAAATATTATATTAGCAGAGAAGCCTACAACCATCGTCTAATTGCCGCAGAAGCCAAGTTAACATCATCCGGAAGATTTTGCTGGCCATCGTGGGGCAACAGGGATTGGTGCAGTTTCATTACACTGGTCATTTAGAAAATATGCAAATTCTCCCCGCATCAATATAAAATGTGATGTAAATAAAACTAAAATTAGTTGCTATGCAAGAAAATGGTGACATTCACTAATTTAGAGCAAGTAAAAGATCGGGAAATCAAGACATTCTACAAGGGTCATAATTTTCCTTCTTCTGTGACATGACAAATCATTAGATCTAACACTCTTTAGAGCTTATAACAGATAACCTCACTGCATGTCGATGAGATTACACCAATGGCCGCCGTTACATGTACTGCCCACTGTATTTTTTGTGAATTTCGTTGCACGCAGATGGCTCCACAAGTGCTCAGCTACCAAGGGGTCAATTTGTAGGCCTTATGTGACCTCACCTGATTTCCACCATTCCTTCGTGATTTACTTCTCTTAATGCTCAATAATATCAATATTGATGTTGATGTTGTTCTTGTTCTTGTTATTATCATTGCTGCTGTCATCATCATCATCATCATCATCATCATCATCATCATCATCATCATCACTATCATCATCATCATTATTATTATTACTGTTATTCAAATACCAATAATAAAAAATTAAAAGACTGAAAATCAGGCGGGGTAGGTCTAAAAGGGCAATGAGGAGAGATAAATTGGACTGGTAGTTGACTCCTAAGTTACTAAGCTCTTGTGGAGCTATCTGTATGAAAAAAATAATAAACTAAAATCACAGTAGACATGCAATGTATGGCATGTCTTCCCAGCACATTGGGTTAAAATCCATCATCTATTATGTATACAAAATGCACACCTGCTGAAGTACAGAGTACCTTTATTAGTGAACCAACCAAACCACAGTACAAAATCTCCATCGTATTGGTCAGACTGAGCTATTCATGGGTAATTTTAATTGGATACATTGTTTTTGAGAAGCTTCAAGTTTTATTTTACTGCATTTGGATTTTATTATATAATAAACTAGCAGGTTTAGTCAGTTAAAAAAGATATTGCCTGTCAGATACAGATATTAATGTTAATGTGATGTAAGAATATCATCAAAAGGAGAACAGTAATCATTATCAACTTTAACTTGTCATAAAAGAAATTACCTCTCTTATCAAAATCAACACAAATATTTTCATTGCCTGACTATGATATAAGTACAAGAACTCTCAAACAAAACAAGAGTATAAGACAGGCAGTGGGATGCACTCATGCATACTGTCCAAACTGTTGGGAGAATTAAAAATCCTGATGTATGAACCCTGTGATTATGGATGCCATGGACATCAGGAAGTCATACATTAACCTAGCAGGACACACTCGGGTCACAGATTGCATGGGATTAGGAACATCTGTGCTGTGCAGATGGAGTGGAGATGGAATAGAAACTGGAGGATATATTACAGCAGTGCAAAGTTTAAATAAAAGATTTTGTACTATGGATAGCCAGAGGAGTCTGCTTAAAAATAAATCAATTGTGGCTGCTAATAACTGGTTTTAATTTCTTGCAAGGACAATGGCATTAGAAAAAAACAGTTGATATCACATCAATCTGACGAGTAAGCTGATTGTTTTGCACCTTTTACAATATTAAATGTGATAAATTTTAATCTAATCTACAGTATGAAAAACCCTGAATCAACAATTAAAAATTATCTTCAAATTGCTTTATCCAGAACACATGGGAATAAGACCCTGTTGACAATGATATAAACAATAACTAAACATAATGATGTTACTATTAAGGATTTTTTTTATCAGCAAAAGAGGTGGGTGTTTTTCAGGGAAATGGCTTTATATATTTCTTTTATTTTTCATACAAATTCTCTAGAGGTCTTCAAGCAGCTACCATATGTCATATCTTAATAACCTGTTTTATCATCTGCATAATCTTGGAAGGAATTATACTGATATATCTTTTACTACTATAGGTATCTGTCACCCACTCAACCCAAAGTACAAGCTGTAAGTGTTGAAGTGTATATATGTATATGGCTTTGTTTAACACTACATTCAATTAATAAAGTTGTATGACAATGATTAACCTTAAAGCCACTCAAGGAGAATGAATTAATAAATCAATTACTCCTAATCTTAATCTATTGCTGTGGTCACAGCTCTATAAAAACACAATATCTTGGCTATAGCCATTAAGAATGCAGTGCTTTTCAGAGATCACGAGATCTACTTATTAATGAAGACTGCATTTTCAGAGTTTTGAATATTCTACGCTTATGTAACTTTTCTATTGATATCAAAGAGTAATAGATAATTAGTAATTCATCTGCAGTCTTTCAATCCTTATTCCTTTTAATGGTAAAATAAAGAAAAAATATAATAAAGTATAAACCTTCTATAAAAAATATGCAACTGATATATATTTCTCAAGATTATATTAGTCCATTAACTAATAAAAACAATATATATTCACCTTCTGCGAGTAACACCTGGCACACTACTTTGAGAAAGAAGGTACCTCTCTCTATATAAGTAAATTTTTCTTAGTGCTTTTGCCTGTATATTTTACTATTGCCTGCTTTCCATGATTTACTTTTTGATTTTTTTACTGCTCCTCCTATTCTTCTTCTCAATATTCGAAAACATCTTGAACAATAATATCATCATATAATAATATACTTATACAGCTCCTGTCACTCGTAAACTAAAGACACAAACAGTGGCATTAAATCATTATCATTATCATCATCATTATTATTATTATTATTATTATTATCATTACTATTATTATTATTATTATCATTATTATTATTATTATCATTATTACTATTATCATTATTATTATCATTATCATTGCTGCTTATACTGTTATTGTTATTTATTATTATTACTGTAATTGTTATAGTCATTGTTATTATTGTCATTATCATTCTTATTATTAATATTATTATTATCATTATGTCTACTACTTTTATAATTATCATAATTTTTATAAGTATTATAATTATTACAATTATTATTTTTATTATCATTATAATAATAATTATTATTATTATTATCATCATTATTAATATTATCATAATTATTTTTATCACTGCTTCTGTTGTTATTACTACTAGTAATATTTTTTTATTTGTTGTTGCTTTTGTTACTATCATTATTATTATCCTTATTATCATCATCATCATTATTATCATTAACTACTACTATCATTATTATTACTATTGTTATTGTTATTATTATTACCACTATCTTCACCACTATTGTTGCTGCTGTTATTATAATATTACTAATAATAAAACACAATATAATAATAACAACATTAATAATAACAATAAAAACATAACCATAATGATATTAACAATAACAGCAGTGTTGGAATTGATTATGATAATTGTAATAGCAATAACAATAATGTAGTTATGATATGATAATGATAAAAAATATATAATGATAATGGTAACAGTAACAACAATAAAATTAATAATAATAATTAGTAATTGTTGTAGTAGTAATATTAGTATCAGCATTATTATTATTATTATTATTGATTAATCATCATCATCATTATTATTATCATTATAATCAGAAAGCACAGAAAAATAAGGAATAATGATACTAATAAAGATAATAATACTATGATTCATAAAGATGATGATGATGATGATGATGATGATGATGATGATGATGATGATGATGATGATGATGATGATGATGATGATGATGATGATGATGATGATGATGATGATGATGATGATGATGATGATGATGATGATGATGATGATGATGATGATGATGATGATGTCGTCGTCTAGCAGTAAAAATGACAATAAAAGTAATAACAGTAATGTCAATAACATATTTCTAGAATATCATATTTCTATATAAAATAAATTCAATTTGTGTAATAAATGTCATAGTTACCATTGATTTATCAATCCTTTATACTTTCTATAATAAGACCCACATTGGCATCCACTAAAACTACCACAACTACCAAAAATTTATAACTTTTCCTTTACCAGAGTATTGATTCCAGCAAACACAATGCAGCCAAAAGTGTCCACTCACTTCTGCACCACAACATTGGTTCTTTTTCATACAAAACTATTTCACATACTCAGGTCTGTAAATTCTTGTATATGTCTTAAAGTGTGAATGTATTTTATAAAAGAATACTGTATATGAGTGAATAATAATATTTTAATGGTCAAATTTCAGAGTGTATATGCCCTATTTTTCTCTTCAACAATACACAATCCACTTGTTTAATTGTACTTGCCAAATGGAATAAATTAAAATCCCCTTATTCAAATTATGTGAGTTATGTGACTGATAATATTATCTTAAAAGTAAATGAATAAAAAGGTGCACTGTACTATATATATATATATATAACCTTATGTCATTCTTAATATTTTTTTTTTCTCTCTTTCAAATTAAAAGCCAATACCATACAAAAGTTATATCAGCTGTTAAACTAATCTAAATAGTGATCATAAAGTTGATAGTATATTAAAGCAAATCATACATAGTTTTTATTTAATAATGACAAGAATGCAACAAAAGTGCAATTAATTTTTCCTTAGACTAATACACTAAAGAAACACAAAAAAACTAAAGAAATCAAATCTGTCTGATTCTCTATTTCTCGCATGATTTATCAGTGCCTATTGATAACGAAAAACTAGACAGAACACACAGAATAGTGAATAAAATTTTGAGAGCAAAGTATGGTTTGCAAAAGTGCTGCTTTATGTAGTTATATATTTAATAATCTTTTTGGCTAGATTTTGAATTTTACATCCAAAACTTACAACTCCCAAACCAGAGTTTATGAGAACAAATAAAAGACTTATTCTTATTCTCTAGACCTTTGGACATGAGCTGACGAAACAGTATAAAACACCGAGTAATTCTTGAACTTGAGACTGCACTCCCCAGAACAAAAGTCTCACAATCAATGTGGATTCCTTGCTTTTGATTCTCATGCAAAGGCCAACACCTGAATCACAAAATGTATGTTCTGGCAAGATAAAGCGTGGAATGGTTTCTTGTAAGTCAACAAGCTGTATCTTGCAAGTTTGGTGGCCTTTGATAGTGTGCAATTACCTATTACTGCAGGTGTATCTTTGATAGCCAATTATAAGCTTAGCTTGATTTTTTTCCAGGTTATTTTTCACATTTGAGTGTGCTGCTTTGTTTGTTGTGGCCACTACCTGTTTTATGTTTGTTTTATACTGTGTATGTTTCAAATAAATGAAAAACTTATAAAAAATGTCTTTCATTTCTGTCTCCTTAACTCAATGTCTCCCTGTCTCTTTTTTTCTTCAACCTATGTGTATTCTTTCCCTTTAAGGAATTACTGAATTTTACAATAATCTGCAGTTACTGAGGCACATATATAAATCAATATAACATTGGATATAAGCAACAATTGGAGATCTTGATTTCAGCAGTTCTGCAAACCCAACAATAATTTTGTTTTTTCAATAAGAATTACATCACTGTTAGATATACTAATTAACCCTTCCATGAAAATGGACTGAGCACCTACTTTTCCACTATCACTGTTGCAAATCAATATTTTCATGTAGGCTGCAGTGAATGACAACTTCCTTCGTGCTCCTTCTGCTGAACTGCATGCCCCCATGGCTAAGAATTTAACCCCTTTATTCGATGAGAATATGACTAGAAAGGTCCTTCTTTCATTAAACAGGGTCACTTTTCTCCTTCATGTGACATAAGCTGCATTTAGTGGCAAGCTGACACTTCCTCGCCAGTCCTCCTGATGACAATTCTTATGCTAGCAATGCTTTCGGAAGCAATCCCGTTATTGCTGGTGTTGCATTCAACCCAAGAAATCATTATTTGTGGCATTAATGGGATAATTACCTGTAATGACCGCCGCCCAACATGCCAAGAGAGTGATGTACCGGCCGGCCATGATGAGTGCCACTAGTCATGGCCTCATGCACGCCTCA
>NC_051388.1:16494192-16508072 GCF_015228065.2 Penaeus monodon
GTCCCCCATCTTTTTGCCCAGTTATATACATATATATACTTTTCTTTTTTGGGAGGGGAGGGGTATTCATTTAACTTAACATTTGATTAAGTTTTCACCTAATTTCAGGAATCTTCATTATCAATCATATCAAACCAAGCGTGAACATTTAAGGCACTGGGTTTATTATGTGCATCTTCTCTGTGCTGCTGTTTTCCTTTATTATAAACATATTTATTTCTTTAGTATGTATTGCACAAGATAAACGAAGATTTTTTCTTCCTTGGTTCATCTTTCTTCTTTTTTTCTTTTTTCTTTTTTAGAATCTCATGAATTGTTACTCTATGAATTCTTATAACAGATATATTGCTTCACATATTTGTTATACAATTTTCTCTGTACAGTTGTTGTTATTCACATGAAAAAAGGTCATCACATTAGAGAGGAAGTTTCTAGGATGTCATTAAAATATGATAGAACTGTGGGACTGTCCATACTTTGGTTGATAATCACAAATGATAATATTAGGGCTATTTGGAGAGAATTAGAAGTGTGCACAAATTGTGGGAGAAATATGGGTATGTTTGTGTGTGTGTGAAGTAGCTAATTGGGCAAGTGCCTTATAGGAATATTTTTTTTAACTGTTAAGTCAGTGTTGTTTTACATGGGTATGCTTGTTATTTGTGATATTAAAAGTGATATGTTTGTTATGGTTGATTGGTGTTTTCTTATTTTTTTATGTGAAAGAGAATGCACAAAAGTAGCCAACGTTTTTGTGCAATAAATACCTATATTCTGGTAATTTTCCAATTTTACCTTAATTATACATTAAATGACTGTGATTTTTGTTGATGTTTTAATTGATATGAAGATTTTTTCAATCTGCTGATACAATTTTGAAGATTTTTTTTAGAAAAGTTATATTTTTATTATTTAGTGCATAATTGTAAGACTGTCTTTTTCCCACGCTGTATATATAGTTATGCATATAGTACATTCCAGTACTTGATAGAAGATTGGTATTTCAAATATGTGTTGTGTTCTCTACTCATTCAGTGATTGCATCAGTCACTGAGTACCTAGTTGTCTTCCATAAGGAACATGATAGGTAACTACAAAGGAATATGGTAATGAGATAAACAGGTTGTGAAAGCAATATGTATTTTTATTGTGCAGTGTGAATGAGGATATGAGCATCTGTTCTTTATTTTCAATTTGTTTAAGTTGAAATTGCCATTTAAATGAATGTAATAAAGGTCTGATAAATTAATCTGTGTCAGCATGATGCTGAAGATAATGCATTTAATATTCAAATAATACATTTTCATTTTTCAAAAAAAAAAATGAAAGCTTAATATATATGGATATGAAATCTGAAAACATTAGAAAGGTTTTGCATCACAATTTTTGATATCGTATATAGTTTCTTTGTATTTAAAATCAATACTATACTGTATGTTGTGTTTAAGATGTTACATAAAAATTCTGTAAGATGAGACTTGAGTTATGTGTCTCATGCAAACAAGAATTTAATAGAGACCATGTATTTTAAAGGAACAAGTTTTTATTCCCATATTGATTCTTAATTTATAAGGTAAATACCACATTTTAAAATTTTGATATGTAAATAAAGCTGAATGGTGTTTGTGAATACATTTTGATGGTTGTTTTTCCAACTTTATTTTTGTATGACAAGACTGTTTTAATGTGTACTTTTGTGCCTCTATGATAGCACACATGATAGTGACCATGAAGTATATAATGCCTTTTTTCACTTTTCAATAAAGGATTTACCTTCAATTTCTTAAGTTGTGTACTTTCCTTTTTCCAATGATATATTTTGCATATTTTGATTTTCTGATTTTTAGAATCTCTTTGATATGTAGAATATAGAAATGATTATCAGCTGATTCTTTCTTAAATCTAAATTTACCTATAACTTAAAATATGCATTGCATTATAACAGTAATGAGAGGTATTTTATTAACCCAAAGCCTCTGGGAGAATATTGTGTTCATTGTAGTAATGTTTTGTGAAATGTCTCTGCTTTGCAAGTGCTTAGCCACAAAGGAGTCAGTTAGCAGACCTTGTGACCTCACCTGATTTAACCACTCTTTGAGTTTTGTGGAGTATCAGTGCTGTTTCTTTTATTATACACACTATAATTATTATAGTGTTATTGACATTACTAACAGCAATATTAGATACCAGAACTTTTTTTCAAAAATCAAGGAAAAGGATAAACAGGTGAGACAGGTAGTACTCATAATTGGCTCATTGGTTACTTAGTACTTGTGGAGCCATCTATATGTAAAAACAGTTAATAAATTGAATTTACAGTGGGCATGGCATGTACATACATGCCATCCCCTGCTGCTTTGAGTTAACTTATTCACATGTTATATAACCATATAGTACACCTAATGCCTCAATACATCACTCTTATATAGATTGTTAGTCGATTGTGTAATGCATTTGAAGTATTCTGGACATCTTGCAGATTCATGTGCTAAATTCTACCATGCCACTTCAGGGTGTTTAGTTAGTGCTGCTGTTTCACAGTAGTCTCACATCTTTCATGCTTTCTAAGTCTTATCTCCTGTTGCATAAGGCTGTTTCTGAAGTTAAAGTTTGAGTCTTAGAGGATAGTCACAATACTTAGACGTCGTACCAATACTATGATTTTTGTTTGTTCACAAGAAAGAAGAGACGGATCAATTGAATTGCAGCAGAACAAGATGTGTGCTGAAATATAACTCTGTGTTATACCAATGTTAACAGACTGTAACTGTTGCCATACCTATATTGTGTAATGATCATGGAAGATCTGTCAATAGCATTCAGGACTATTGCCTTGAAATCTACAGTGAAAGCCTCCTATACAAAACTATAATCATAACATTATCACACTTCCACACTTCTAAAGAAATAATTTATAGGCAATATTAGACCAATTTTGAAAATCAGACAATAATTGTACATTTTCCTTATTTTCTTTACAGTTAATATTCTTGAATTCTGGGGTATATGTGTTTATGTTATATATGTTAGAAATTAGTCAACATATATATATCGGAAGGATGTAGAATACTTTAGAAATGTCGTTGCAACATTCTTTATTCACGTGTAAGTCATAAATCATTATGTAAATCACAAAGATTAGTCATGAGAATTCATTACTATAAGATGATACAACAGAAGCCAATTTCATTAGAGTACACTAAATCTTTATCCAGTCAATTTCCTTTTTAGAACTAATGTTTTTGGTTCTCCTTTTCTTTCATAGTCTGCAAATGAGACGGGATTGTTTTACCCTGATAACTTAAAGATTAATCACGCAATATTAAGTCTCTTGCATCACAGACTTTCTTTTGCAATTCTATGTCTGTTAATAATAAACTAAAGTAGAAGTCACTATTATTATACACACTCTTGAATGATGCAAGAGTCCTTCTCATTTGATTATAAATAGATCAGATTGCTGAGAAAACATACTATATTATGATCCTTTTGCCACTGTCAGTATCACATACTTTGTGGGATGTACCATACAAAATTCTTTCCATCTCTAAGCCCAATTTTACTTTTCCTGTTTTTTTTTGTGTGTTTTTTTATTTATTAGAAATCCATACTACCTATAACCTATACACATTTTGAAATAAAATTTTATAGCATTTTTAAAGTTTGGACACATTTGGTCTGATACTTCAGGAAAACCCTTTTTTTTGTTTCTGACACTGATATGTTGTTATTTTATGTATTATTTGATATATTCTCCTTACATATGCTGTTGCTTGTACATTTTTTGCGGAAAAAGTTACACCTGACATGCAATATTCCTTCCACTTGCAGTCACTGTTCGTTTCTGTTACCTTACTATCAGTTTCATTTTAGCCCAACCCTTTGATTTGATTTTTAGATGGCTTTCCCCTTTTTTCGACTAAAGTTAGTGGTATTTTTGGGTACACTGTGCCTCGATATTAATCTGTTATATTTACCCCTTTGGTATCTTTGTTTGTTTGTTTGTTTGTTTGTTTTAATTTAGGAAAGGGCGTCGATTAGCCTGAACAATGTTCTGTAAAAAAATCCTTTATAAGAATGGCTTTTAAAAAAAGTCACCAACTAGTACCACCTTTCACTTAGGGCCATCTATCACAGTCTTTGGCAATCCGCTGGGGTGCATCTGTGGAAAAGAAAGGGGGCGGGAGATCAACAAATTGCCAACATTTCATCATGATCGTCAATAAAAAATAAAAATACTAAATTTTTTAATTTCAGCGCCCCCGTTAATTCCCCTGGAATTTGTTTTTCTTTTTTACTTATTTTGAGTGGAGTCTGAATCATTTCTGATTTCTTGCTTGCTAATAAATCATTCGTGTGAGCGACACAAGGCGGAGAAAAACTCCCGGGGGGCTCAGATCACGCAGCTTCCGTGTTGGGCCAGTATCGCCGATGTCGGGCCCGGTTCCGAACCTCGTCCCTCTTTTTTTTCTTTTCTTTTCTTGTTTTTAAACAGAGGGGCTCATTACACACAGAAAAAATGCATGGGATAAAGTCAAGAAAAATACGGTACGCCAGCCCTCTCCGCGCGTCCTTAGACGCATTCTGCAATATTGTGTCTACCTGTCCCATTCCTAAGGGGCGCTTGCGTCGCTCGTCATGTCTGTGAACAAGTGTTTTGGGTTTCATTGTCTTCAGTGTACTCCAAGTTATGCAGAAGATCATCTAGGAGTCACTGGGATTGTTTCTTTTCATTGCGAGCTCGATGAAGCTAGCGATGCGCCCGGGATCAGCTCGGGAAAATATTTTATACCCGCCCCTCTTATCCCAGTGCAAATCTAAATCATCCTCTGGAGCGACCACAACATCTCTCATGTCTATGATGTTTTGCCCTTTATATGCCCCGTGAAGTCAGCGTTAGCATCATCGAGTTCTACAAAGACCCAGCTGATGCATCGTAAGTATTGCCAGGGCTGCAAAAATCAGCAAGCACATGATTTCACTTATAGAAAACAATTAACCATTAAAGTGTTGTGAAAATAAATAATTAAGAAATAAATTTTCATTATTACTTTTTTATCAGGCTATGAACAGCAGGCAAATGGGAATTCTTAAAATCTCACCGTTAACGAAAGAATCTCATGGGGACAGCAAGGTGAGAAGGAGACTTGCCCCACCTTTGGGTCCTGAACTAAACCCGGTAGGTGTTTCATCACCTATGGAAAAACCGCCAGCCACAGACCTGTAGGTGTTCACAAAGAGATGCAGCCCAAAACTCAATGCTTGGTGCCTATACAAATTGGCAGTCATAAGAAAAAACTACTTTTTTCTCTCTTCTAAATTTGTATTAAAGACGGCGTGTTAATAAAGCTTTATTCCCCAAAAACATTATCTACCTGAGAAAGCAAATGTTTTTTGGCTGCACATGCTGGGATGATGCTTCAACCTATTCTAAAGTCTTAACAGTAAGAGGTGGCCCTGACCTGGTTTATTGCTTTAGATTAGCAAGAAAAATACACCCCAAAAAAAAAATAAAAATAATAAATAAAAAAAATTAAAGTCCTAATTAGCATTTTCAAAATATCTCTTTTTGAAACCCCTTCCTTTTATAAAGGTGAATTTTTTTTTTCAATCATTATCAAAGAATATCCAAAGGTCATGGTTACCTTCAAATTACCCTGAACTTACACTTACATTAAAGGGTGTAACCTGAGGTGCTAAAGGGGTCACTCAAGGAACCAGAAAATTGATACACAAAGTCACTCCACATGCACTCTCCAAAAATTGATTTCCGCACTCGTACACACTCATCCTTTCACCCTTCATTTTCCCACACCAGGTTTCACCACATCTAAAACACTGGGGATCTTGAAAATGTTCTCAGAAAAAGGCTAAATATTTGACATTATGCCCTTAATTAAAACTCACAACCAGCACCCCAAGCATTATGTAGATATCTTCCCCAACCCCTGGATTATTCCTGCAAAGTATACCCAGTTTTGAGCACTTTTGGAACCTGAGTTAGAGGAGGTCAACCATAAGAATCTGTATTGGGCAATGTACCTCTTATTACAAATTTCATGTAACTTGCTAAAACCTTTCTCTTGCGAAGAAAAGACCGCACTGAAAGATTGTCCCATCTCTTGTGGGTTCCTAAATTTGAATAATGAATGAATCTACCAAACTGGGAAAACTGCAGAAATGAGGACAATGAGTTAGATAATTACATAATCATCAAAGAGGTTATGAAACAGTAGACATTTGGGGAAAAAAAGACTACAGGCTATGTGGTCCCACTGATTCCACCATTTCAGTTAATTTTTTTTTTCTCTTTGCTCCCCTCTAGCAGAAATTGGGGGCAAATTTTTCATTATGAGTCATATACACCAGAAGACGTGCTTCAAAGCCACTGCTCGCAAAACATGACCATATATATATATATATATATATTTAAAATATATTAGTCATGTTTTGCGAGCAGTGGCTTTGAAGCACGTCTTTTGGTGTATATGAAATCATAATGATAAATTGACCCCAATTCTGCTAGAGTGGAGCAAAGAGAAAAAAAAAATTTAAATTGAAATGGTGGAATCGTGGGGCCACATAGCCTGTAGTCTTTTTCGCCAAATGTCTCGTTTTATAATCTTTGATGATTATGTATTTATCTACTCTTGTCTCATTTTTGCAGATTCCCGTTGGTAGATTTTCATTTTCAATTAGGACACAAATGGGCAATCTTCAGTGCCGTCTTTTCTTCGCAAGAGAACTGGTTAGCAAATTTACATGAAGTTGTAAAATGTACATTGTCCATACGATTCTTATGGTTGACCCTCCTCTAAATCAGGTTCCAAAAGTGCTCAAAACGGGGTATACTTTGCGGGGAATATCCACGTTTGGGAAGATATCTACTACTGCTTGGGGTGCGGGTTGTGAGTTTTTAATTTAAAGGGGCAAAATGTCAATATTTACCTTTTTTTTTCGGGAACATTTTTAAAGTCACATGTTTTAGGATGTGGTGAAACCTGGTGTGGAAAAAAGGTAAAAGGATGGTGGTTACGGTGGGGAAATCAATTTTGGGGAGAGTGCTGGGGGAGTGACTTTGTGTATCATTTTCTGGTTCCTTGGTGACCCCTTTGCCCTCATTTTCACCCTTTACATGTAAGTGAAGTTCGGGGAAATTTGAAGGAAACCATCCTTTTGATTTCTTTGTAATGATTGAAAAAAAAATTCCCCCTTTAAAAAAGGGGGGGGTTTCAAAAAGAGTATTTTAAAATGCAAATTGGGATTTTTAATTTTTATTTATTTATTTTATTTTTTTTTTTTGTGGTTTTTTTCTTGCAATCTAAAGCAATAAAACCAGGTCTGGCCCCTCTTACTTTAAGACTTTAAATGGGTTTAAAGCTTCATCCCAGCATGTGACCCAAAAAAACTTTTGCTTTCTCAGGTGATAATGTTTTGGGGAATAAAGCCTTTTTTAAACCCCTTTTAATACAATTTAAAAGAGAAAAAGTAGCTTTTTCTTATGACTCCCCAATTTGTATAAGCCCAAAGCTTTGAGTTTTGGGCTGCATCTTTTTGTAAACACCTACGGTCGTGGCTGGCTTTTTTTCCATAGGATGAAAACCTACCGGGTTTATTCAGTGACCCAAAGGTTTTGCAAGTCTCCTTCTCACCTGCTGTCCCCATAGATTCTTTCGTTAAGGGTGAGATTTTAAGAATTCCCATTGCCTGCTGTTCATAGCCTGAAAAAAAGTAATAATGAAAAGTTTTTCATTAATTATTTTTTTTCACACACTTTAATGGTTAATTGTTTTCATAAGTGAAATCATGTGCTTCTGTTTTTTGCAGACCTGTGAAATACTTCGATGCATCACTGGGTCTTTGTAGAACTCGATGATGCAAACGCTGACTTAGGGGTGCTTTAAGGGCAAACTCATGCATGAGAGATGTTGTGGCGCCCCAAGGGATGATTTAGTTTTTGCACGGGGGGTAAAAGGGGCGGTAAAAATATCCCCGGCTGTGCCGCGCTCGTACTTCCGAGCTCTGCAATGAAAGAAAAACCCCCGTGACCCCTATGATATCTTCTGCATAACTTGGGACCTGAGAATGAAAGCCAACACTTGTTAAAAGACATACGAGCGACGCAAGCGACCCTTGGGAATGGACAGGTAACACAATATTGCAGAATGCTCTAAGCGCGCGGAAGGCGGGCGAAACCCGTATTTTCTTGACTTTTCCCATGCTTTTTTCTGTGTGAAATGACTCCTTGTTTAAAACAAAAAAAAAAGAAAAAAAGCGGACGAGGTTGGGAAACCCGGGCCCACTCGGCGATACGGGCCCAACAGGAACGCGTGTCTGAGCCCCCGGGAGTTTTCTCCCCTTGTGGTCGCTCACCGAATGATTTATTAGAAAGCAAAAAATCAAAAATATTCAGATCCACTCAAAAAAGTAAAAAAAAAAAACAAACTTCCAGGGGATTAACGGGGGCCTGAAATTAAAAAATTTAGTATTTTTATATTTTATTGACGATCATGATAAATTTTTTGGCTTTTGTTGATCTACCGCCCCCTTTTTTTTACGGGCCCCGGGGATCTCCCAAAAGCTGTGATAGATGGCCCTAATGAAAGGTGTACATTGGTGCTTTTTTTTTAACCTTTTTAAAAAGGTTTTTTTACAAAAAATATGTTCGGGCTAATCGCGCCCCTTCCAAAATTTAAACAAAAAAAACAAAAAAACAACAAATCCCAAAAGGGGGATAAATTTAACGTTTAAATATCGGGCACGTGTACCCAAAATACCACAAACTTTAGTCGAAAAAGGGGAATCCCATTAAAAAACAAATCAATTTTTTCAAAAATGAAACGTAGAAAGGGAAACAGAAACAAAAGTGACTGCAAGGGGAAAGGGAAATATTGCATGTCGGTTTAAACTTTTTCCGAAAAGAATGAAAATGAAAAGCATATTAAGGAAAATATATCAAATAATACAAAAAAAACATATCAGTGTCAAACAAAAAAGGGTTTGCCTAAAGTCAGAAAAATGTGTCAAACTTAAAAAATGCTATAAATTATTTTAAATGTGTATGGGTTTTATGGGTATATGGTTTCTAAAAAATAAAAAAACACAAAAACAATCAGGAAATAAATTGGGCTTAGAGTGGAAAAAAATTTTTGTATGGAAACACCCAAAAAGTATTGAACTGACAGTGAAAAAGGATCAAAATATAGTAGTTTTTCTCAGCAATCTGATCTATTTAAAATAAAATGAAGGACCTTGCATCTTAAAGGTGTGTATATAATATGACTTCACTTTATTTTTATTATTAACAGACATAGAATTGAATAAAAGTTGTGATGCAAGAGACTTAAAAATTGCGTTTATTTTTAAAGTTTTCAGGGAAAAACAATCCATCCATTTGCAGCTATAAAAAAAAGGAGAACCAAAACATTAGTTCAAAAAGGGAAAAATTGACTGGATAAAGATTTGTGTACTCTAATGAATTGGGCTTCTGTTGTTAAAATCTTTAGAAAATTTTCTCATGACAATCTTTGTGATTTACAAATGTTTTTATGACTTACCGTGATAAAAAATTTGCCGACATTTCAAAATATTCTCACCCTTCCGATTTATATGTTGCTTTTTCTAACATTAAACATAAACACATTCCCCAAAATTCAAAAATTTTAAACTGTAAAGAAAAAAAGGGAAAATGTAAAATTATTGTCTGATTTTAAAAATTTGGGTCTAATATTCCTATAAATTATTTCTTTAAAGTTGAATGTGAAATTTTATGATTATATTTTTTTGTATAGGGGCTTTCACTGTAGTTTCAAGGCAATATCCTGATCTATTGACGATTTTCCCAAATTTCATTACAAAATATGGGTATGGCACAGTTACTCTGTTAACATTGGTATAACACAGATTAAATTTCAGCACACATTTGTTCTGCTGCAATCATTGATCGTCTCTTCTTTTTTGTGAACAAAAAAAAAATCATAGATTGGGGAACGTCTAAGTTTGTGACTCCTCTAAAACCAAAATTTAAATTCAAAACAGCCCCATCAACGGGGATAAGACTTAGAAAGCTAAAAATGTGAGACACTGTGAAAAAGCGCACTAACTAACACCGAAGTGGATGGTAAATTTAGCACATGAATTGCAAAATGTCCAGATACTTAAATGCTTACCAATCGACTAACTCTTTAAGAGTGAGTTTGAGGCATTTGGTGTACTATATGGTTATATAAAATGTGAAAAAGTTTTCTCAAAACCAGGGGTGGCATGTATGTACATGCCATGCCCCCTGTAAATTCATTTATTAATGTTTTTTTACATATAGATGGGTCCACGTACTAATAACCATACCCAAATTATGTATACCTGTCTCCCTTTTTATCCTTTTCCTTGATTTTTGAAAAAAAGTTCTGGTATCTAATATTTCTGTTATAAAAGTCAATAACCTATTAATTATAGGGGTTTAATAAAAAAAACACACTGTACTCCAAAAACTCAAAGTGGTTAAAACAGTGAGGGCCAAGGTCTGCTAACTGATCCTTTGTGGCTAAGCCTTTCAAAGCAAAACTTCACAAAACATTACTACAATAAAACAATATTTTCCCGAGGGTTTGGGGTTTAAAAAAATACCTCTCATTCTGTTATAAAGCAAAGCATATTTTAGTTAAGTAAAATTTTGATTAAAAAAAGAATCCTGATAATCATTTTTATTTCTACATATCAAAGAGATTCTAAAATCAAAAACAATAGCAAAAAATATCATTGGAAAAAAAGGAAAATACCAAATTAAAAATGAAAGGAAATCCTTTATTAAAAATGAAAAAAAGGCTTTAACTTCATGGTCACTATCATGTGTCTTTAAAGGGCCAAAATACCATTAAAACAGTCTTTCATACAAAATAAAATTGGAAAAACACCTCAAAAATTTTCACAAACACCCTTCAGCTTTTTTTACTATCAAATTTTAAAAAGTGGTATTTACCTTATAAATTAAAAAATCAAATGGGAATAAAAAATTTTTCCTTTAAATCGGTCCTCATTAAATTTTTGTTTGCATGGACACAAAAACAATCTATCTTTCAGAATTTTTATTCTCTTAACCAACATACGTTAGTATTATTTTAAAAACAAAAAAACTTATACTATCAAAAATTGTGAGCAAAAACCCTTTTTATGTTTTTTGATTTCATATCCATATAATTTAACTTTCATTTTTTTTTTTTAAAAATAAAAGTATTATTTGAAATTAAAAAGCATTATTTCACACATGCTGACACAGATTAATTTATCAGACCTTTATTTAAATTCTTTAAATGGCAATTTTTAACTTAAAAAAATTGAAAATAAAGAACAATGCTCTATCCTCATTACACTGCACAATAAAAAAACATATTGCTTTCACAACCTTTTTCTCATACCTATTCCTTTTAGTTACCTATCATGTTCCTTATGGGAAAACAACTAGGGACTCGTCTGATGCAACACTGAATGAGTAAGAACAAACTATTTGAAATCCAATCTTTTATCAGTACTGAATGTACTATATCATAACAAAACAGCGTGGGAAAAAGAAAAAGTCTTACAAATGCCTAAATAATAAAATATAAATTTTCTAAAAAAATCTCAAAAATTTTTCAGAATTGAAAAAATCTTCATATCAAATTTAAAAATCAAAAAAATCCAGTCTTTAAAGTATAATTAAAGGGAAAATTGGAAAATTACCCAAAAAAAATATTTTTTGCCAAAAAAGTTGGCTCTTTTGTGCATTTTTCTTTCACTAAAAATAGAAAACCCAACAAACCTAACAAAAAAATCATTTTAAAATCCAAATAAAAAGCATACCCCTGTAAAAAAACTGCTTAACGTTAAAAAAAAATTCCTATAAGGCACTTGCCCAAATTTGTTTTTTTCACAACCCAAACATCCCTATTTCTCCCCAATTTTTGCACACTTCTAAATTTTCTCCAAATGCCCTAAAATTTCATTGTGTTATCAAAACCAAATATGGGCGTCCCACGTTCATCATATTTTATGAACCTAGAAACTTCCCCTTTTAATGTGTACCTTTTTATTTAAAACAAAACTTTTAAAAGAAGGGGATAAAAATATGTAAGCATTTCTGTTATAAAATTTTTATAGAGAAAAATTCTAGTTCTAAAAAGAAAAAAAAAAAAAAAAAAGAAGATGAACCAAGGAAAAAAATCTTCGTTTATCTTGTGCAACATACTAAAAAATAAATTTTTTAATAAAGAAACAGCAGCCAAAAAGAAATGCCATAAAAACCCCGTGCCTTAAAGTTCACGCTTGGTTTGATATTTGTAATAAAATTTCCCGAAATTAGGTGAAAAATTAATCAAAAAGTTAAATTAAAGAATACCCCTCCCCTCCCAAAAAAGAAAAGTATATATATGTATATAACTGGGCAAAAAGATGGTTTGGACAAATGGGAAGAGGTAACCAAAAGATCAGATTCTACTGTCACTGCATTGTCTGTCTGCAATGGAAGACTGAATTGCACATCCCATTGTTTTTTTAATTATTCTACTACAACTCTACAGAAAATATATACTTAAGATTATTAGGAAGACCTATTTAGCTGGAATCTTCACTTAATACTCTCTTTCTGCAGGTACCTCATTAAAAATTAATACCACTTTAGAAGGCATATGATCAAAACAATTTTAATCAATTTACCAATTATTTTACCGCATTCTTCTTGATGATAAAAAATGAACCTTAAAAGTGGGAAGTATTTGCTAAAAATGCTACTTAACTCGTAAAAATGGTAACTATAAAATATTCGTACCTCTGAAAACATTTCAATTCGAAAAAATTCTAATCCTAGGATTCAACCACCGGTTTTCCAAATTTTTTTTAAAGCAAAATTTTCTGTTTTTTATAATTATGAGTGTTATGTGGTGCATTGTAAATGTAAGTCACCAATTATTTCAAATACTTTTTCTAGAATCCTAAAAACCAAACGATGTTTGAATTATGTATAATAAAATCTACACCTGGAAGAAAAATTTCCTTTCACAAAGCTACCAATACATCTACCTCTCTGAATAAATCTATTTGTGGTTCTATTATACATATTTTTCTGAAAAAGGGGGATTTTAGCTTAAGTCTAAAGTTTTGAGAAAGAGAGGGATGAATTGTTTTGCACATTATGAGTACTCGGGTAAGTTCCCGCCGTTGCCATAAAACTCTCCAGCACTAAAGGGGGAAACTCCGTCTGACTACGAACTAAGGGGAGTACAAATGGGTAGCCTGTACAGTAAACCTTGGAAAACTCTTCTCAACCCTTTTTTGCTGTTTCTTGTGTGTGGGCTGTCCAAAGGGCCCTGTGCCTTTTTCCCGTCGTCTGCTGGCAGGTTTTGGAAAGCCCAAAGCTCTCTCTTGGGAATTACCCTTGGTCGTCACTTGCCTTTCTTTGGCACTTTTGCTAAATTTTTAGTTGGATTCAAATGGTAAAGGTAATCAAAATGCTCACAACAAGACAACTTACTCCCAAAACCCAAAAACCCCCAAAAAAGAAGGCTACTAACAGGCTGGATTTTGTCACCTGTGGGTAAAAAAAAGAAAAAGAAACTCATCACAAAAAGCAAATCAGTAAAACTAAAATTTTAGAAATTTTATGACATATAAAAAACGAAAAGGTTTTAAATTTTTTTCTTACCTCGGTACATTTTTTGCAACCCGTATAACTCCACAATTTCACTGGGAAATTCTGTCACCCCCCGAAAAAAAATAAAATTATGAAACAATCTATTCAAAAGGGGAAAGTGTGTAATTTGTTTGAGTTTGTATATTTGTCCTTGTGGTGTTTTGTGTGGTGTGGTGTGTGTTTTTTTTTTTTTTTTGGGTGTGTGTGTGTGTGTGTT